>NC_039361.1:117420311-117571119 GCF_003573695.1 Papaver somniferum | reverse complement strand
GTGTAGTCACAATCATTGCTATTCGAGCACTAGTTATTCTTCCAACTAAACCAAAAAGAAGACTTACTAGGAAACAAACAAACTTCTATGATGCATTTCACTTACTTTGAAAATTCTTCTCATATTCCCTATATTCATCAAGCTCATATTCGATTGGATCAATCCTAGATTCAAGATTATCCACCTTTTCTTCAAGTTTCTTGGAGGAAGCTTCGAGTTCACTTTTCAGGGCACGTACTTGATCCAAGACAAGATTCATGGTTAAAGAGAGCTTATCAAATTGTGAGATTGAAGGATTCTCATCAGACGATGAGATATGCTTGTCATAACACATCTCATTATCGGAAGAATCAAAACGAATCTTCTTAGAGGGAAACAGAACAGTCCATACATTACTTTCTTTGCTTGAAAGACTAGAGGAGGACATGATAAAGAAGATAAATGAAATGATCATCTAGAAGAGGAGAAACTTCATTTAAAAAGAATGAAGATGAAGAATTTCCTAAAACGACCTTTTACCAAACCCTAACAGAATTAGGTTATCACCAGAAAAGTCTTTTAAAGAGTCAGAAAACGTACATGAACAATAATGGTATAACAAAAGCCAAAAATAGAGAATTAACAGACACATTCCAAAACAACCCTCTCGAAAAATCATGATTCTTTCCTAAGAGAGATAGACGAAAGAATCATGAATAAAAATATTACAAATCATAATCAATCCAATCCAGTATAGGACTGGGATATGTCTCGTGAGTGGAGGAATTATTTGTTAATCCAAGTTTTTGCTTATTCCTTAGAAAAGAAGAGTTATGCACATCACTCTTTTCCCTTTAATCACAGTTTTGAAGAACTTGATTGTTGATTTGCACAAATCCTGCACCGTTCTAGAAATCACTTTTTGAGGGGAAAAGGATTTCACAGGAGATTTCTTCTCCTGCACACAGCGTTTAGCAGAGCAGGATTGCTTTGATCATTCGTGCTAAGATGATCATGATTTTTACACAAGGAAACCGAGAGTTTTGGTAGCATCTTGTGTTTTTCTGTATCACCCTTATTGTCAAGATGACTGGAGAGTGATACATAATCGGGTGACATTTGCTGACACGGCTTACGAGACACAGTCGGAGTTATTCGACAAGTCGTATAAAAATCACGATTGTGATTTTCAGCCAAGAGATTAAGTGAACAATCACATATTTCATCCTCGGGACAATAATCAAGAGTATTCATCCATGCTTTAGTTATCTTATTCACCTTAGCATCTGGACCATTGGAAGTATGCACACTTTTACAGCACACAAGACCAGTTTTGCTAGTACAGTTTTTCTGAACTCTTTTATCCCCCTTTTTGATTGATTGAACCTCTTTTTGAGACTTTCTTTTACTTTGTCTAAGAATTTTCTTAAGCTGTTGTATAAACCGAGACAACGTAGAAATAAAGCAATTCTCATTTTTCTTATCAATCAATTTAGGATGGTGAGATTTTACACCAGGAGTAGTAACATGATTGCTAAACACGTGATGTTTATCTCTTGATTTAAGTTCGCGATCGAAAATTTTAAGCTTCCCAACAAGCGTATTTCGCGAAAGAGTATCAAGGTTATTTCCCTCAATGATGGCATGTTTTTTAGATTCGTATTTAGATGGCAGCGATTTGAGAATCTTCATCACAATTTCCCTTTCAGGAATAGTCCTACCCAATGCACATGATGCATTAACAATTTCAGATATTTTGTGATAAAATTCATCAAATGACTCTTCTTCTGCCATATGAAGGTTTTCCCATTCGGAGTTAAGGTTTTGAAGCCTAGCTTCCTTTTCGCTGGTGTTACCTTCAAATACAGTTTCTAAAGTATCCCAAGCATCTCTAGACGTGGAGCATGAAGCCACATGGTGTCGAAGATCTGGGGTGATGGCATGCATGATGGCATTCAAACCGTCGGAGTTTTGTGTTGCAGCAAGTGACTCAACAGCAGTATATGTACCGATGTTTTTAGGCATGGTAGCATTTTCAACTATAACGACGGGAACCTCGTAGCTATTAACAACATAAACCCATGATTGGAAATCACGCGATTGAAGAAAAGTACGCATAGCAATTTTCCACCATAGGTAGTTTGAGCCATCGAAGACTGGTGGTACGTTTTCTGAGATAACACAACTGTCCATAGAGTCAGATCGCTACAAACACAGATTTGTAAGGTCTTGAACGTGTTTGCCTGCTCTGATACCAATTGAAAAAGCGTGGGTCTAACAACACCACCCAATATTTCGCTTAGCAATCTGTATGGACTAACTCCGAAATACTTTCTAGAGAATCAACTAGACAGTCAGACTCAATCTAGGTAAAAGTTCTCAAGGAGTTAATCTCTCTCTCTTGTTTTGATTTACTCGAGCTAATATAAATCAGCGAGTCTTTAATCAAACACAAGGAATAACTTGGATGGTACCAAAGACCACTATCCAAGGATCAATCAATGATAATCAATAACCAAAGGTTGGATTATTCTAATTGATGATCTAACGCACAACCTGTATTATTTCAATTATAAAGATAAAACAATATAATGCGGAAACTGAAATAACACAGACACCTGAAATTTTGTTAACGAGGAAACCGCAAATGCAGAAAAACCTCGGGACCTAGTTAATATTGAACACACACTGTATTAAGCCGCTACAGATACTATCTTACCAAAAGCTAACTTCGTGCTGGACTGTAGTTGAACCCCAATCAGTCTCCCACTGATCCAAGGTACAGTTGTACTCCCTACGCCTCTGATCCCAGCAGGATACTGCGCACTTGATTCCCTTAGATGATCTCACACACAACTAAGAGTTGCTACGACCCAAAATCGCAGGCTTTGTCAACAAACAAATCTGTCTCACACAGACAAATCTATCAAAGGATCAATCTGTCTCCCACAGAAAAATCCTAAATTTTTTGTTCCGTCTTTTGATAATAATCAAGGCGAAAAAGAACCAATTGATAATCCGGTCTTATATTCCCGATGAACAGCCTAGATAAAAATCAATTACCTCACAACAATCTTAATCGTATGGTAGAGAAACAAGATGTTGCGGAATCACAAACAATGAGACGAAGATGTTTGTGACCACTTTTTATATCTTGCCTATCGGAGATATTAATCTCAAGCCAATCAATCTGATTTTACTCGTACGATAGAGGATGCAAGATCAGATCACATAACTACGATAAAAGTAGTATCGGTCTGGCTTCACAATCCCAATGAAGTCTTTAAGTAGTTAACCTGGTTTTAGAAGAAGAAAACCAAAGGTTAAAGGAGAAACGACTCTAGCACGCAAACTAGTATCACACGTGAAGTGTGGGGATTAGTTTTGCAGAGTTGCTAGACGTCCCCTTATATAGTCTTTCAAATCAAGGTTTCGCCTTGGTCACAAAGCAAACAGTATCCACCGTTAGATGAAAACCTGATTTAGATTCAAGCTAATATTTCTCAACCGTTAGATCAAAAACTTAGCTTGTTATACACAAATGAAATGCACGTTTCTAGGTTTGTTAACCGTACCCAAATGTGTACATTGTTGATTCAACAATAGTTAACCCAAAGGTTAGACATATGAGCATTTCATATCAACCATATTATTCTTCACCATAACTAGTTCAAATGAATCAAATGAACTAGTTAGAGAGTTGTTCAATTGCAAGGAAATATTATGTACTACACAAGACACAATTGAAGCAAAGATGATTTGATTCACTAGAATCGGTTCATGAACTTTATAGCCATGGTTTTCAAATTGCATTCCTTAGTATTTATAAGTTTAAGTTCAGAAATAATCTTCATATATATAACCTTCTTAAGTTCGCACACTAGGTTCGCGGACTTAAGCAATCGGGCAGAGTTTACAAACTCCAGCAGAAAATCACGGCAAAGACTTTCTGCCGGTTCGCGGACTGGTACTCACGCAACAAGTTTGTCAACTCCAGCAGAATTTATCGGGATGAGAAGTTCGGAAGTTCTCGGGCTGAGTTCGCGGACTTGGCAACAAGCCATTCTTCCGGTTTCTCTTGATCAACAAAGTTCGCAAACTTTGGTTCAAGGGATGAGACTTATGCACATATGTGTTTCCACAATAATACTTATGTCCATCATTGCTTATGTAATCTAAACTCTCATTCCAACCATTGAAATATTCTTAGAGGACGTTATATAGTTGTTACACCATTTCTCGTCAAAGCAATTTTCAAAGTGATTGAAACATATCATGACTTTCGTCATTAGGTAAAGATAAACATGGTCGAAGGGAAACGCTTACCAACACATATTTCGAGATTAGATAGGCGAGGTATACTCGTCTCGAAATATCAAATGTGTATAATCTAAGTCTATATATAGCATACGACTTTTTGTCTCAAGAAGTAGGAGATAGAGTAGATAGATTTTTGAGTAACAGATAAGTTCCAGTCTTCACATACATTTTTGTCGAGAAGTTCCACCAGTTCCTTGAGTAGTTCTTCTTATTGTATGATGAATCGCCATGAAGTCCATGAGCTCAACTACACTTTTTATTCTAGTCCGAGACTTAGCTATAGTAGACTAGAAATCAAGACTTATAGTTTTGATCACTAACATTGACAAACATGCTTGAGATAGCAACGCATGCGAGTTCTACCGAGCAATGTTCTAACAGATGTAGTCGGCATATGACAGGTGATATTTCTTGGTTTGTGAACACAAACAATTTTGAAAGAGGACCAGTAACATTCGGAGATAGGAGTTGTTGCTACATCAGAAAAAAGGGGACAATCAAGCTACCATGTGTTCCAAAGATCCATGATGTCGTATACGTTAAAGGTATGACTGCTAATCTTCTTTTTGTTAGTCAAATTTGTGACAAAGGCCATAAATTTGTCTTCAGTGAGAATGGATGTGATATTGTAGACAAGACTGGAAAAGTAATTTTCCTGGGAACTCGTGTTAAAAATAACCTGTTAGAGCATAGCTCGGTTCAACCCACCAAGCGTTGGTATGTCAAGTTTGGTTGTCATATTTTAGTGAACAAAAACTCGTTTAAAGAGTCGCTTGATTATTTACTAGAGTCAACTTCATATAGGTTATCTAGAAAGTTATTAGGATATGAGACATACAAGTATTACTCGAAGACTTGAAGAATATGAAGAAGTAAAGAGATACAACGACGACATCATCCTTCCTCTTGAGATTAGTAATATTTGACTTGAACTGTTTCATTCCTAACGTATCTTTCAAGTCGTGCATATTGAAAACATAACTGCGAAGCTGTGAATGATTATACTCTAGTTAGACATAGTATTAAGAAATTACAATACGAAGAATAACGTCTATCTTTTGAACTTCGTATATAAGACATCGACATAATCTTATGAATGTTGTTGTGATCATGTATGGGTATGGGTGAAGATTTCGTCCTAAGAAATAATGTTTTACATTCGTTTAAAGTAAGTACAATTCATAAACTTGTTTTGTGAATCGAAAGGGAAATCGCTAGGCTTATTAGTATTGTTATTCATTGCAAATCTTTGGATTACCAATATGTGTGTTTAATATAACCGCTAATAACTTGTTTATATATCTTGGTAAACTATTCACAATGACTGACTTTTGTATTGGTATGACTTTTATTAGTGAAACCGATCTTAAGTAATCACCTGAGATGGTATGATCGATATTTTGTAATTGGTATGACCAACTCTAGACATTAGGTAACCGATCCTAGTAAGAGGTGCAACCGACCACAAGTATGTGGAATCGATGCTTGTAAGAGGTACAACAAGTCTTAGTAATTGGTACCGATCCTATGACTTGTGCAACCGATCACAAGTAAATACCATAATAATGTGGTAACCGGTCCTAGTACCTATTCAACCAATTTTTGGAAAGCTAGTGTGACCGATCCTAGTACCCACATGGAGGTAGAACCGAAGCTTTGTGTTTTGGTAGAACCGTAAAACCCATTAATGGTGATTTGATAGGATAATCAATCACATGGTTCTTGGAAGTCAGATGAATCAATTCTAAACTTGTTTGGAAGTGTGGCAAATCGGTTCCAAGATTGTAAATATGAAAAAGGATTTACAAAGTAAAGATGTCTATATACTTTAAACATGTGCAATAATTCTTATCTTTTATTGTTCAAAGATATTCCTTAATAACTAAAGGAGAATCCCAGATCAAAATAAATTGAGAATCTTTTAATTAAGGTTTTTAGTTTTTATATGCTTTTAATTTCCAGCAATTAAATGCATATCTTTAGAAAATAAAAATTGGTAATGTGCATTTACTAATTGGAGATTTTTTTACTGAGATTTCGGTCAATATTTGGACAGTGCATTTCCAGGAATTATGAAAACCGATTTTGGATTTATTGCATATCTTTGGGAATATTCGATTTTGGAAATTCCTTGGTGTCCAAACTTCCTTGGTCTATAGATATTGAAGTTTGCATTTCGAGCAAACTAATCCTTGGAGCCAGCAAAACTACCTAGTTGTGTTGTTACTGGTGGAGTCGTCTATTCGGAGAGGAAAGTACCCTAATTAGGCAAATCTCTTACGACCGCTCGTTTTAAAGACTTCTTTGGGATTGAGAAGCTCTACGAGTACCGTTGGTAGGAAACTAAATAATTGCAGTTTATTATTAGTTTTTGATTGATTTGATTGACTAACGGTTGTTGAACTTTGATTGCACCTAGTTTGTTTATGCTTGGGAATCTTCTCTTATGATATAAAATTCACTCAAACTAGATCGAAGTATCGACATGGATCTTTAGACTATTTGTAGATCTAAAGACGTCTTGTGATAATCCATCATTAACATACTCCGTTCTGTGTATGATTGATCACGAGAGATTCAAGTTGTTTGTGTGCAGGTGTTTATTGAAGATCTAAGAAGATTTTAAGACAAAGAAGATTTCTTATTTGAGTTTATAATCTTTGGTGTGCACAAAACTTGATCGGTTGGGGATCCAACTATAATCGGTTTATCTTTGTGATAACCTTGATTGATTAGTTGTGTAGATCGGCATCAATATATTGTCTTTGTGACTAAGAGTATTGATTGCAAAATCTAAACCCAACTACTTAGGTAGTTGTATTTTTAGATAGATCTAAGAACCCGACAAAGGAGTTTATTGGGATAAACGGAAGAGCCTTTTGTCAAACTCATATCGCGTTGTTTGAAAAGAGTTTTTACCGAACATATTTGTTGTTCCTTTACTGTTTGGAATACGAACCAAAGGAATTGTTCCAAGTGCGTGACTTATTACAAGTTGGAGGCGCAGGGATACTGAGGGAACTATAGATTTAGTTGCTTGGTCTCAACTATACGAAGTTGGTTTTGATTTTGTATAAAGGCTTAATTATGAGAGTATTCAATTCTGTACAAGGTCCCGGGGTTTTCCTGCATTTGTGGTTTCCTCGTTAACAAAATCTTGCTGTGTCTTTTACTTTTCTATTTCCGCAAATATAATTGATTTATTATAATTAGAAGTAAAATACACAAATGTTAATTCGTAATTACTTGATAGCAATCCTATAGTGTTTGGTTAAGTCCGAACCTATTATCAAGTAATCATACTTCGTCCTCGTATTGTCTCG
The DNA here is from genome assembly GCF_003573695.1 of Papaver somniferum. Taxonomy (NCBI): domain Eukaryota; kingdom Viridiplantae; phylum Streptophyta; class Magnoliopsida; order Ranunculales; family Papaveraceae; genus Papaver; species Papaver somniferum. The sequence goes on along the minus strand of NC_039361.1, from coordinate 117,563,497 downwards.
ATCTCATATCCATAGACGATCACACGAAGTGTGAACCGATTCGTTGTATTGTCTCGACTCAGTACACAGACAATCACTTTCAGATAAAGGACTTAGGTGGAAAAGTTTTAGATTGAGGTATATTTGGGTACCCTCGTCTTTTCATAATTGTTATCTCTTGGATACTCAATGATAGGCTGCTCTTCGGGAGTATAAGACCGAATTATTAGTTGGTTCATGTTCATCTTGATCTTTGTATCAAAAGACGGAACAAAAACCAAATAAAGAAGAGACATATCTGTGGGAGACAGATTTGTTTATAAGTCTTCGACTTTGGGTCGTGGAATAGTTGTGGGTGAGATCAGCTAAGGGAATCAAGTGCGCAGAATCCGGCGTGGTTTTAGAGGAATAAGGAACGTGATTTTACCTTAATCGGTGTGAGACTTGGTTAGGGCTCAACTACATTCCAGTCCGAAGTTAACTTGTAGTAGGATAGTGTCTGTAGTGGCTTAATACAGTGTGGTGTTCAAAGCTGGACCAGGTCACGGGGTTTTTCTGCATTTTCGGTTTCCTCGTTAACAAATTTTTTGATGTCTGTATTATTTCTTTTCCGCATTATATTTGTTTTTGAAATATCACAGGTTGTGCGTAGTTCAATCAGTTGTTAAATCCGACCTTGGTTGTTGGATATAACTTGATTGACACTTGGGCATTGGTCTTTGGTACCGTCCAAGTTATTTCTCATATCAATCCGGCTCACGGATTTCTATCTGTTCGATTTGCTGATTGTGTTGAGAAATAGAGATAAAGCTCTTTGATATATTTCTTGATTGAGTCTCACTTTAAGTTGGCGCTCTCAGAATTATGTTGGAGTTTAGTCCATACAGATTGTCGAACAAATTATTGGGTGTGGTTGTTATACCTCTGTTTTTCACACGTCTTGAGTCCATTAGATTTTTATTAGATCATGCTTTCTTTCTCAAGATTAAGCTATTTCAAATGGACGTAAAATCCGCATTCTTAAATGGATGTTTAAAGGAAGAGGTATATGTTGCTCAACCTAAAGGATTTGAAAGTTCAGATTTTCTTGATCATATCTTTAGTCTCAGAAAGGCATTGTACGGATTAAAACAAGCACCTCGTGCCTGGTTCGAAAAACTAACCACCTATCTTCTTAGAAAAGGTTTCGAGAGGTGGATCATTGTGTCTACATTCTTGCAATATAAATAAGTCTCCGAGTCCACGATTGAAAGAGGACAAACAACATCTATCGTCTAACCAAGAATCATCGTGTAAGCAACAATCTCTCAATTGAGAATAATTCAAACTTATTAGTTCATTTGCAGAAACCTACAACATATTCACAATCCTTGATCACCATTTATCTCACACACTTATCAGCTTCCCTCCTGCAAATCAACCCTCTTCCTTCTTTGCGACCGAATTTACTCTGGAACGGCCATTTTTTGGTTTAGGCCGGAGTCCTATAGATTGATCTGTCGAACTCAAAGCACTCCTGTGCAGTGCATCTATTTGAGGTTAGGCAGTTTGCTCGGTCGAGGAGTCTTCGTCCGCACAGTCGTCTCTCCACTTACTAAAAAACCAGCAAATCGTTTTTCCCCATCAACAATAGTTAGCAAAACTTTACAATCTAACATCATGCTTATTGATGTTGTTATTGAATAAATATAAGGTTTTATTATATTAATCAACTAGTATAGAGAAATTTGGTTTCAGAATGCTGTGATAATAGCTAAAGCAATTTATACCGAGATGTGCATTAATCCCGAGTTCTATGTCTCGGGAGGAAAAGTCCTTAGAAGGAGAAATTTTGATATGAATGACGATAATGAAAACGAACTAGTACGACCAATTAAAGAAAATTTTAGTATTGAATATCTCATCCATAGTGTTGATCAGACTATTAGCTCATTAGGGATAAGGTTTGGGTACTACAGGGAATACGAAAATATTTTTGAATTTTTGTTCATATAGTAAAACTTGAATTCGAAAAATGATAACCGTTTGGAAGCATGATGTACTCATCTTAAAACCCTTTTTAAGTATGAAACGTTTTCTGATCTCGACGCATATGATTTACTTGCTGAATTGAAAATCATTAATGCAATTTTGCCAACATACACAAAAAATGTTATTGATATTTTGAATCTCTTAAGGAGACATGATGTGATTTTTTTACGGTTGCTTGTATTCAGTATATGATATTATTAATTATTCTTGTTATAGTGATATTGGCGGAAATAAGCTTTTCGAAACTTAATTGTTGAAGTCATATTTCAGATCAACCACGTCACCCAAAAAAGTTAAACGGATTAGCTATGATAGCTATTGAAAGTGAGTTTTTATACCTAATTGATCTTCAAAAGCTTATTGACGAGTTTGTTAACAAAAGTGCATGAAAATCGGAAACCCCCCTTTTTTTATTATGTTAGAATAAATAATAACTCAATGACAAATTTTGTGGGAACAAAACTAGCTTGCTATAGTACTCGTTAATTTAGAATTTTCTAAGAAATATTTTTTTGCTTGAATACCCATAAATTATGCAAAGAAGTATCGTTGTGAACTTTAATGATCAAAGCACTATCATCTAGCAAAAGTCCGAGTTTTACGTGTGCGCAACAAATATATTGATGACCATTATTATGAAGTTCGAGAAATGGATGGTAATAGTGAAGTTATTGTATTAAATATTGGTATCAAAGATGACACAAGGATACTAGACAAAAGTCGTACCCGAAGGTTAACTTCGAGAGGTGTCTCGGCTTGATCAACATTACTTGTCGTTGTAGCCATAAAACGTTACAAATAGTTTGTTCGAAGATCAGTTCGGTTTTGTAGAAACATCAATAAAGGCGAGTATTGTTGATATTGTCGAACTTTGAAGAGGAAATGATAGTTTCAAACTAGGCGAGCTTATTTAGGTTTTTTCTTTATAAGGGAGATATTTAGACACAAGTTTGTGACCTTTATAAAAATCTATAAAAGTCACGAAGATATCAATCTTAGAATTATGTTTAAGTCGAAAAATAGATTTTAGAAAAAAATAAAAGGTTTTGTTCTAGGAGAGATATTGTGAGTGTTTATGATCAACATCATATTGTTCATATTCTCTGTTAATTGATTCGCCAATCTTTGAGTGTTTAATTTTCTGCAAGAAGTTCCACAATAAAGAGTTTATAGTAGGCTTTTGCTAACATTAGGCAATTTTCTACACCACGTAATATCTTGCAATCTTGTTATATTTGAGTTTATAGTAGGCTTTTGCTAACATTAGGCAATTTTCTACACCACGTAATATCTTGCAATCTTGTTATATTAATATTTCTTTTAGTGTGCATCTTCTTTGATTTTCCTAGTTCTACGCTGACCAAAAAACAGTGTCTCGCGAATTTTTTTGATAATCCAGAAAGAACCGATCAGGTGCTCCAGCAAAACAAGGACGAGGCCATCCAGACCAGCTGGGGAGCAGCAACGTCCAAACGCCTTACATGCACTCGCAATCTAGAGTAGTGACACATACCTAAAAGAAAACGTACGTGTTGGAAACAACAAAAAACATTATTTGTAGCCATAACTATAGCCTAAGTCGTTCCAAAAGCTTTTGTTGCATTTAGTGATTGTTTGAAATTATTTTCACGTAGGACCCATCATTTTCAGAAATTTTTTTTTTGCTTCCCGACTAGAATTTAGTGCATGGGCGATGGTGTTTGAGCTGTGAATACCGGCTCTATAAGCAATAAACTAATTATAATATATTGGAAATATTGTCTACTTTTGAGACACAGAAGTGAATAGTTTTGTTGTTTATTCCTTTTTTTTTTCTTTTCTTCTTTTGATATTCTGCACGCAAGCAGACGACAACTACTCTAAACAAACAAGTCGAGGGTAGGACAGACCCTGACAATCATTTCCGGTCCAATAAGATTACTACTTAGAAGGATCTGTTGACATAGTTATTGTCACTGTATTTCACAATTTTACCACCAAATCTTCATAAAAAACTAAGTAAGTGAATATAATACTTTTTTTTTTTAGTAATATGTCATTTTTACGCTGTTCTACATTCATAAAAAGCCTGGCATTTTAAGGACGATTTTTTTATTCCCAATCCATATACAACGTTAAGGGATGTCCAAAAGGCTAGTAGAATACGTTAATGCCCTTATATAATAGGAATCCATTTTGTGTCCGATTGTTAATACTGAATCGAACTGGGGCGGTGGCGCAGTTGGCTAGCGCGTAGGTCTCATAGCTTTTTGAAAAAGCGAAAACTCTAGGGTTTCACGTGGTGTAGCTCCGGTTTTTTCTCCCCCTCTTTTCTCTTTGCGTTTTTTAGTTTTCTTTTGATTTTGCGCTTTCATGGCGCAAAATCAAGACAATAATCCACCAGTTTTTGGCAAAAGGATATGGAATCAATCAAGATCAAAAAGTATCTATATCCCTAGGAATAATTCATCAAACACTAATGCTATGAACCCTAACTCATCCGAGCTTGGGAAGCAGCACGAAGAATCAAATCCTAACGCGTTTAGGAATCTGATGGTGACCGGCAATCATAACGCGTCTAGGATTGAATTTAGCAATCATGGCGCGTTGAACAACAATCATGGCGCTTCTCAGATTGAAGATGGAACTCATGGCGCGTTTAGGAATTCACAAGAAGATAGGAATCATGGCGTGAATATGGAAGGATCTTATGCGGCTATATTAAGGAGGAGAACTCATGTTTTGTCACGAATTGATGCTGAAACTCTTTCCCATCCTCCAATTCGTTCCACAACTAATAATGATGTTTTGATTAAGATCCCACGCGAGACTCATGCAAGGATTAAGGCTGTGTGGAGATTTAGTTTGGTTGGTCGTTTGGTTTTTTTCAAAACCCTAAAGTTTGAAGATGTGAAAAGAGAGTTATTGAATCAATGGAAGCTATCTGGTTCGGTCCAATTTATTCCATGGAAGAAGGGTTACTTTGTTATTAAGCTTGACAATGAAGATGATCGTAAACGTGTAAGTTATGATGGTCCATGGAAGATTAAATCTTCAAACGGAATACAACAGCTTAAAATTTATCCATGGACGCCTATGTTTGATCCTGGGAAAGATAAGATTACCAGAGATGCAGTTTGGGTTCATTTCACGGCTTTGCCAATGGAGTTTTGGGATGAAGAGACGATTTTTAGGATGGCAAGAGGGCTTGGTAAGCCGGTCTCAGTTGATCCGCGTACTTTGCGTCATGAATATGGTTACTTTGCTGCAGCTTTGATTGACATCGATTTTTCCCAACCTTTGGGAAGAATTTTGATTGATGGTGAGGAGAATGATGAAATTTTTGTTCAAGATTATGAAATCCTTAACAGGCCAAGCTTTTGCGACTATTGTAAATCTATCGGCCACAAAAAATCTGATTGTAGAACAAAAAAGTATGATGATTTGAAAGACAAGGCTGAAGTTGAAACTGATCCTGAGATTAAAAAAGCAATTGAAGCTGATATGGATGATCTTAAGAATTTCTGGCAAAAAGAACGAATTCCTAAAGGTAAGAAGAATGTGCCGTCTGATGCTCCACTCTTGGAAAAAGAACAACCTAAGCATGGTGAGGAGCCCATAGTGTTGAAGAAGAAGCAATCAGTGCTTGAGATGGCAACTGGAACACGTACAATCTTTCCTGAGCATAGCAATAGTGCTGGTGCTACTTTAGAAGATGATGATAATGAATTGGAGGTGCCTACCGATGCTACAGCTTTGTCCGTGCCGCATGATGCTGTAGCTCCAACTGTTGAGGCTCACAACAAGAGTGTTGTTCAGTCCGTGCAGCTTATAGATGGTGGCATATCTGAGCAGTGCGGTGATGATGCAAACGCTGGTGGTGAAGCTACTCCTGGGATGCATAAAGAAGGTGCGGAATCTGTCCGCAATGAAGATGCGGAATCGGTTTTACGGAGTGTTGGTGCAGCGCTTGAGGAGATGGTGCATGATAATTTAACAAAGGAAGATGATATCGATTTGGAGATGCAAGAGATGGAAGCTTATAGGAATTATGAGGCCATGAAAGAAGCAACTAGGCAACGTGAGGCTGATGCCGAAGCTGCCAAAATTCAACAAAATATTGCTAAGACAAAGCTAGAGAATTTGAGGAAGCAGGTTTTGGATTTGCATCATTCTCCGGTTAATACTCCAATTGCTATGGATGCTCATGAGGAAGCTAGTTTTAGTGCAGCTACTAAGACTTCAAGAAGATCTACACCAGCTAAATCTTTAGAAAATTTAACTCTTTCTAATAGGTTTGAAGCTGGGACCGAAGACATTGATAAGGTGGTTATTCAGGCTGATGAAGTGATTGAGGATGTAGTTGCTACCAACACCTCAAACATAGTTGAAGAGGATGCAAGGAATTTAGAGATCCTTGCTGATAAGGATCTAGCTGATCGTGAGAAGAAGGAGTTAGATGACAAGAAGAAAAAATCGAAAGCTCCTAAGAAGAAGCCAGTTGCTGTGGTAGCTGTCAGTCAAGTTCAAACACGAGGTGGAAGGCCTTCTAGACAGGGTTCGGCAAGCCCTTCAAAGAGTAGAGTTAATTAATGCGTGTCTTTTATTGGAATGCTCAAGGCTTGGCTAAAGAAGGTGCAAGGGCCAAGTTGGGTGAGCTTTATCGCTTGCACAATCCTGATGTTATTTGTATTGCGGAGCCTCAGGTTCGTTGCACTACACGTTTTATTAGGAAGCTTAATTTGCTTGATTTTTGTGAAGATGTTATCACTAATGAGGTGTATGGTCAAAGAGGTAACATTTGGGTCTTTTGGAGAAATACTATTGCAAGGCCGATTGTTTTATCTTCGTCTAAACAAGCTATCACTTTGGATTTTTCTGGTAATTTTATCACGGCTGTTCATGCTTCGTCTGATGCGGTAGCTAGGAGATCTCTTTGGCGTCAACTGGGGCTGGGATATATTTCCATTCCGTGGCTGGTGTTAGGTGATTTCAATTGTGTATTGCGTCTAGATGAGAAGAAGGGTGGTAGGCCGATCAAAGAAATTTATAAGAATGAGTTTCGAAGTTGGATCTCTGACAATGGTTTGGTGGAAGCGGATGCTATTGGGAAGAAATATACTTGGTCTAATTGTCGGAGTGGAGTTCATAGAATTGTTTCTAATCATGATAGGGCAGTTATCAATAGTGCTTAGCATGATAAGTTTGCTAACTGGAGGTGCAAAGCTATGCCTAGGATCTGCTCGGATCATTCCCCTCTTTTGGGTTTTGATTTTGATAGTCCAAGGCCGAAGAGGGCTCCTTTTAGAATTCAGAAGATGTGGTTTTCTCATCCATCTTTTTTGGATTTCGTTAAGGACAATTGGAATGTTAGGTTGGATGGTGCGCCTCTTTTTGTTTTTACGTCTAAGTTGAAGCGATTGAAGGATGCATTGAAGATTTGGAATAGAACGGTGTTTGGGGATGTTAACTTTCGCTTAAAACAAGCGGAATTGAATCTTGATAAGGAGAATGATATTTTGGATCATAATGTTAGTTGTGAGATCCAATTTTTGAAGGTTGCTGATGCCAGGAAAGCTGTTGATGATGTGCGTTCCGAGCTGGCCACTATGCTCAAGCACAAATCGAGAACTAGTTGGTTGGAGGATGGTGATCAAAACACTCTTTTTTTTCACAATGCCATTCGAATGAGGAGGAGCCAAAACAAAATTTCAGAACTGAAGATTTCTACTAACTCTACTTTGTTTTTGCAGGATGAAATAAAAGATTACATTGTTGATCACTATCGTGCAAAGTTCAATGGTGGAGCTGTTAATATCGATCCGAGCTTGTTTGATTATGAGCATGAGAGCATCTCAGCAGATGAGAGTACTCTTATGGATGCTATTCCATCCTTGGAGGAAGTTAAAGAAGCGGTTTTTGATATGGGAGCGGATTCTGCACCTGGCCCTGATGGATTTACAGGTTCTTTCTTTCGAATCTGTTGGAACATTATTTCTAGAGATCTTTTTAATGCTATTGCTAACTGTTGGGCGATGAAGAAAATTCCTAATGGGATTAACTCTAGTTTTATTGTTCTAATCCCAAAAAATAATAAGTCTGATGCTATTAAGGACTATAGGCCAATCGGTTTAAGCAACTTCTTCTTCAAAATCATTACAAAGATTATGGCGACCAGGCTTAGCACGGTGTTGAATAAGTTGATTTCTGAAGAACAAGTGGCGTTCATGAAAGGAAGAAATATTCATGAGAACATATCTTTGGCCTCGGAGCTGATCAATGATATTAGCGTTGAACGGAAGCATGGTAATGTCGGCCTTAAATTGGATATAGCCCAAGCTTTTGACACGGTTAGTTGGGAGTTTGTTGTTGAAGTTTTTCGTCAATATGGCTTTTCTGAGGCTTGGTGTTCGTGGTTGCTTAGTATTCTTAACTCTGCCCGTATTTCTATAATGATTAATGGTAGCCCTGAAGGTTTTTTCAGTATCACAAGAGGTCTTCGTCAAGGTGATCCTCTTTCCCCTCTGATTTTTGTTCTTATTGAAGATGTTTTGAGCCGCAATCTCTCAAAGTTGTTTGCTGCTAGAAGTATGCATCACATGGTGAGTAAGAAAGGTGTGGCCCCAACTCATTTACTCTTTGCGGATGATATTCTTATTTTCTGTAAAGGCAATCTTCATAGTTTGCAGAATTTGAAGGAGATGCTTGGCATGTATCAACGTGCTTCCGGGCAGTATGTTAGTTATGCCAAAAGCAAATTCTATTTTGGTGGAGATAGACATTCTCGTGCTGTTGCTATTGCAAACTTTATGGGCATGGAGAGGGCGCTATTCCCGGATAAGTATTTGGGAATCCAATTGAAACCTGGTATTGTGCGTCATATTCATGTTCGTCAGGTTATGGAAAAGATTATGGATAAGCTGGCTGGTTGGAAGGGTAAGCTCTTGTATTTTCAAGCCCGGTTAGTTTTGATCAAATCAGTAATCTCTAGTTATTTGCTTCATTCCATGGCTGTGTATAAATGGCCTTGCACAGCCATCAAGACGGTGGAGAGGGCCATCCGCAATTTTTTGTGGTCTGGTGATGCTGAGAAGCGCAAACATTTCACGGTCCTTTATGATGATTTATGCCGTTCTAGGCGTGGAGGTGGGCTTGGGATAAAGAAGTTGAATGATGTTAATAAGGCCATGCTTATGAAGTTGTGGGTTTCGATTCGTGACTCTAATAAGACTTGGGCAAGATTCTTGAAGGCAAAATATTTCAAAGTTAGTGGCAACTTGATTGATTATAAGTTGGGTTCTTCGGTTTTTCCAGGAATCAGATTGGTTCATAACTTTGTGCAACGACATACACGCTCAATTATAGGTAACGGTGCTAATACTTCCTTATTCTTTGATAATTGGTGTGCTGATTTTTCAATTGCAAGCCGCCTTGGCATTACAACAAAGGGGCCTAATGATTTTAAGGCCAAAGTTAGTGATATTATTGTTGATGGCTCTTGGGTTATTCCTCCAAAGACTAAAGATTTGATGATACGTTGCAATATTGATGTTGATAATTTGCCTCTTATTGGTGGTGGAGATGATTATAAGATTTGGGACGTGGACAGTAAGGGTGTTTTCTCTGTCAAGTCTGCCAAGGCTGCCATCCGTGGGCCTATTGAAGTATCGCCAACTGCAGCTCTTTTCTCTAGAAGTGTTGTGCATCCTACTTTGAGTGTTCAATACTGGAAGTTATTTCATAAACAATGTTGTGCTTCCGATGATAATGTTATGAAGAAGACAGGTAGGGAGATGCCTTCTATGTGTCGTTTATGCAAAGATGATTGCGAGGATGTTAGTCATATCACTTGGCATTGCAAACTTGCTAAGAGGATTTGGAATTGGGCAGCGGCTATTTTTAGACTTCAGCCAAATGAGGATCTCGTGGCATCTTACAAGATGGCAAAGGGCCGGAGTAGAATGATAAAAGACCTTTGGCTTGTTGCTAATCTGGCAATAGTCACGGAGTTATGGAAGTTGCGTAACAAAGCTTATTTTGAGAACATGCGGGTTCGTTGGCTGGAATTTAAAGGTAGAGTTCATCAGGTAATTCGTGATAACTCTATTAGAATGAAGGGCCATATGCATAATACTTTGGATGATTTGCGTATTGTTAATTTCTTTAGAGTGAAGCATAGATCTTGCGATCACTCTGATCCAATTGAAGTTACTTGGTCGCCACCAAATCCTGGTGAACTTATGATCTGTTGTGATGGTGCATCTCTTGGCAACCCGGGCCAAGCTGGTTCTGGTGTTGTTTTCCGTGATTACAACTCGTCAGTCTTGGGTGTTTTATGCGTTGGCCTGGGTTGGCAGACTAACTTCTATGCTGAAGTTTGTGCGGTTATCTACGGTGCTGTTGTTGCTCAAAGATGGAATGTGAAGAACTTGTGTATCAGATCAGACTCGATGAGTTGCATATTTGCTCTTCAAAAAGGAGATTTACCGTGGCAACTAATGCAGAGATGGCGAATAGCGAAGTCTTTTTACAACAATATTAGCTATGTTCATAGCTTCAGAGAGGCTAATTTTTCAGCAGATGTCTCGGCCAAACAAGCATGTTTGTTGGCTGAGGATCATTATGAGTTTTATGAGGGTAGGCCAGGTTTTATTCAATCTGTTGAATGGCCTGGAGAGGTTTACTATCGTTTTTAGGTTTTTTTTAGCGTGCGGCCTTTTGGCTTAGCGCTAAATTAGCCTGATCCCTGTACAGTTTCGCTTTTTTATTCTATTTTATTGACCGAGTAAAAAAAAATGTTAATACTGAATCGAGAGTTAGGTAACTCAAAGATACTACCAATTAATACAAAATTTTGCCAAACGCTTATCTGGATTCTATCACAATCGGAAGGAACATGAACCTCACGAGCCTACCGATTGTTAAAGTATAAAAATAAGGAATCTTAAGAATTTTGCCATGTTGAAATTTGGGGCTCCTATATAATCAGACGAAAACTAAAATGTCTAAGTTAACAATTAAGATTTTAAATAAATTCAGATTTTTAGAATTTTGAATAATTGAAATTTGGGGCTACTTAAAAATCGGTATCTAATGAGATTGTATTAACTACCGATTAATAACCGTTTGACCGATAAAACCAATGTCAACCTAAATTCATTTCATTTCTTTTCAACTTCAACTCCTCTCCTCTTCTCTTCCCCTCCAGATTGCAGAAATTTCCCCCTCATTCAACTATGTTTCAATATATCGTTATCGTTAATCGTCGAATCGAATTATCGTCGATTATTCTCTATAAAGATGAAAGATAAGGAACATAAGAAAGCTAAAACCAAAAAAGTTTATCGCGGTGACGATCCAAACATTGGATTGCATGCCCGTAATAAAGAGGTTTTAACTCATGAACCCGAAGAACACGAAGAAGATGAAATCCCTGATGTAGGTGATTCTGATAGTCAAACTCTCAAGCAACTTCAAATGGCCCCGATTAAGTAAGATTCTAACATTTTTTTAGTTTCTATTGCTTCCATTCGACGAATCTATGATTTTTTTTTAGGGTTTTCTGTTATTACCCAGATTTGGTAGTTTAGTTATTGTTTTAAATTTCCGATTGTGGTATAATTATTCATTCCAAAAGAACATTGGTCATATTCGGGTGCTAAAAATTAAGGTTTCCTACCGATTGAAGCACGTTTTTCATTACTGGACCCTAAATTGACCATAATCGGAAGTTAAATGTGTTTTTGCCTTCTGAATATACTAGGGAAGTATAAGTAATATATACGCAGTAATCGGGTGATATGTTTTGTAATTTGCTTCTGATTTTTTGGCTCAACCACTTTAGTATTTTCTGGACACAAAATGATGCATATTCGATAGGAATTAGTTTTGTATGGCTACCGATTGTGATGTATTCGATAGGATAGACTCTCTTTTGACTTTCGGTTATGTTTATTCAAAAGATTATGTTGAAATATATCTTCCGCTTATAATGTATAGTTTAGGTGTTTTTTTTTTTGGATAAACATATTCGGACACTAAAAAACTTTTCTTTTGATTCCGATTATTTATATTTGTCCGCTTATATCGAAGTGATACTTTCGATTATGAATAATCGAAGGCTAATGGTTAACTAATCAATCAGATATGTATATTCATGAATTTGGATTTGGATTAACTTCTGATTGTGTAGTTTGGTAACATATGTTTACGAAATATTGTACTTTATTTTGTTGTTTAGGGATACGCGAGGTAAAAAATACGAAGATGCAATTGTCTCAGACAGTGCAAGGATGGAAAGGCCGAGCGTAAGACTTGACAGCTAGTGCAAGGAGAGCTAGGACTGCTAAATCCACTTCAAGTGCTCAAGATGGAACTCGACAAGGCAGTCAAGAAGGTCTTCAACCAACTGCCTCACAATCAGAACCAATTCAAGAAGGTGTTCAACCAACTGCTCCATAATCAAAACCATTTCAAGAAGGTGTTCAACCAACTGCCGTTCAAGAAGCTGTAGAACCAAGTGCTCCACAATCACAAGATGAAATTAAACGTAGTGTTCAACCAGAAGCACCAGAAGATAGAGTACCAGAAGTAAGACAACCTAGCGGTGCGCAAGAAGAAGGAGAAGCTGAAAAGAAAATCCTCCTCGAAAGAAAGCGAAACACCTTGTCCCACAAGAACTGAAGGTGAAGGATATTCCATAAGGTGTAATCCTTGGGCTGCCGAAGGATGGAGGAAAATTGTTATTTGGATACAAAGACTCCTAGGCCAAAGAAATGTATGAAACCGAGGTAATTATCGTATCCATTTTATTAATGTATTATCTTTTTCATCGTAATAGTTTTAAGGGTTATAGGTTTAGGTTATTCTTTTTTTTTTAACTTGTCATGTGTTTAATAGTATCATTCCGATGCGGTTCATATACTCAAACCCACCACCGCACTAACTAAAATGTTGGATTGGCCTTTATCCAATGAACGCCAAAGGTTCAAGACAATTATTGCAAATTCGGTGTTGCCTAATGCTGTCGAGAACTCTATGTTGGAACATGACCGGGTGGCTATATCGGCGTTAATAGAGAGACTTTATCCTGAGACCGACACCTTCCATATGCCATTTGGGGAGATGACGATTACCCTAGATGATGTTGTGCAGATTCTTAATCTCCCTGTCCATGGAAAAGGTGTCAGGGCTGAGTACACAAAGCAGTTGGAATGGGACAAACTTTATGATATAACTAATAAGTGTTTTGGTTGGGATGCAGAAACATCAAAAACTGAGTTCGGTAAATGCATGAATTATCAAACTAGACAGTTTAATATGGGTACTCTGATAGATATGTTCAAGGGCACCAAGGAAAAAGAAGAGATTGAAACTTTAACTGATGAGCAAGTGAACCACGCGGCCACCGCATATCTCCTATGTGTATTGGGATGTGTCATTTTCCCTAATACTAATGGAAATCGGGTCGACGCCAACCTTTTACAACTTCTGCACCCTCTCAATAAAATGCATAATTACTCTTGGGACACGACATGCCATGCGTGGTTGATGAAAGAGTTGAGAAAGGCATCGAGGCTTGGAATTAGCCAAATTGTCGGGAACGTGAGTCTACTACAAGTATTTTTATTAACTCTACGTACTTAGTTATTTTTTATTTTTCTACCATTGAAGAATCAATTTCCTAATACTTGCAAAAATGACAATATAGACATGGATCTACGACCACTTCCCTATCTTGCAATTGGCCATTGAAAACCCGGCGTGGGCGAAAGGTGACCTTAGAGGAAAAAAGTATGTCTTCGATGACAACCATTCTAGGACAAAGGAGAAGCAGCTGATTCGTTTGAGGGAGATTTTGGACTCACTAAAAGCCCAAGAGGTATGCTTTGATCCATACAAGGAAGCCCGAGCTAGTGGACATATAGCGGCTCGGTCCAATTTGGCCCTTTATTTTGGACCGTTGTGGCACCCCACAGGATATATGATGTACAATGCCTCAAGGGTGATGCGACAACACGGTTACGTACAAGGTATACCAAAGGAGGAAATCCATGGAAATTTCTCTTTGGATCTGGAAAAGTGTGAGTCTGCTAAAGATTTTATCACGGTAGTCTACTCGGGTAAACCAACCGTTAAATCCGATTGGGATAGAAGGATGAATTACTTGATCAACTTAAGAAGTCCAGCCAACCAAGGTTTTGAAAATTCTCCCAACTATATGGATTGGTACCGCAAAGTTTATCATATTCGTGTAATCCATGATCTTAAAGCAAAGCCCACAACACCGTACAAGAGTATCCTCAAAGAGAAACCTCCGGGTTTTGATAGATTGGTACGTATTGTTTTCTTAATTTAGTTTAATATTATGGATCAAAATCAGAGTAGTAACCGTTTGATGATATTCTATGTTTTAAAACAGATGAACAGGTTCAAGCGTTTGTCCAAATGGTGCACTAATTACATAAAGTCTGAAGAGCCTGTGCCAATTGAGCAGATCAAAAAGCACCAAGAGTTAATTGATAATGTTTACAATGAAGAGTATGCATCTCAGTTCGGGGAAAAGCGCAAGAAACCTACAGAGAAGGTGAACAAAAGAACTCGGGCGTCATCGAGCACTCAAGTTGAAGGCTCAAATGATGATCTTGGTCCAAGTCGTGGAGGTCGTAAAGGTCGCAAAGTCAAAGCAAAGGGGTTGTAAACTCTCGATGTTTTGTTAACTTTGTTTATGTCGGATTATGTCGTTTTCAATGCTTGTGACCGATTATGTCGTTTTTAAGGTTTGATTCGGATTATAAGTTAGTACATTATGTTTATGGTTAGTTTTATGGATTATGAATGGTTTTATTTATACCTTTATGCATTTAACAATGACTCGCAAGCAAATCACATGCAGAGATATGAAACTGTTGAATTTTGATGCACAATCGGAAGATTAATTTATATACGTACCTCCCGATTCTGGGATTTTGCAAAATAAATTCAGATTCAGAAAGTAAGTTCACTCCTTGAACTTCCGATTATAATAATCGAGAGTTTTGTAATATAGTTGTCTACCGATTATTCTATGTGAAGAAAACTTGGTTTCGTGTATCCAAACAACACCATATTCGGAAAGTAAGTTCACTCCTTGAACTTCCGATTATAATAATCGAAAGTTTTGTAGTATAGTTGTCTACCGATTACTATGTAAAGAAAACTTTGTTTCCTGTATCCAAACAACAACATATTCGGAAAGTAAGTTCACTCCTTGAACTTCCGTTATAATAATCGAGAGTTTTGTAATACAGTTGTCTACCGATTATTCTATGTGAAGAAAATTTTGTTTCCTGTATCCAGACAACACCATATTCGGAAAGTAAGATCACTCCTGAACTTCTGATTATAATAATCGTTAGGTTTATTTTATATTGTGCCTATGGTTCTTCAATGTGAAGAAAACTTTGTTTCCTGTATCGAAACAACACCTTAATCGGAAAGTAAGTTCACTCCGTTAGTTTCAGATTACTATAATCATTAGGTTTATTTTATATTATGCTTCCGATTATTGTATGTGAAGAAAACTTTGTTTTCTGTATCCAAACAACACCATAATCGGAAAGTAAGTTCACTCATAAAATTTCTGATTATGATAAACGGAAGCAAATAAACGACCGATTACCCATAATCGGTAAAGATTTTAAATTAATGTACTTCCGATTACAGCCATTACATAAATTTCAGAAGATCTTAACGTTACAATCATGTTAAAAGCACCTAAATCCATACTCTTACAATCACTTAAAAGTATTAAGAAATATCATGACTTCCAGTGACCATAGAAATTGTCCCTCTTGATTTTGTAACATCCTTCATGTTCAAATCGTTTCCCGTAGAGGTCTGCATACCGGCGATCAGCAATATTTCTCTGGAATTACGAATGAGTAACAAGTTAGTACTAACTAATGTTTATGTGAACCGGAGTTACAAAGATACTTACTCGTTTTTCATACGTCCACCAAGGAAAAGCGTTCTTAAAAAATTGTTCCCCATCTTCAAGTTTGTCAATCTCGTTATCGAGCGCATTCTTTCTCATCTTAATGTCATTGGATGATCTTCCAATTCGATTACCATCTAATGCCTCAAATACCATTAAGATACGGTTCCATAATTGCTCTTCGGATTCTGATTTGTGGAGCTTGTGAACATGATCATGAGTAGTTACCACAACGTACGCTCTATAAATAGCACAATCTTCTTCTTCGGCAAAAGCAATATCCATGTTTTTTTTTCAAAATTAGAACTGGAGAGAGGAAAGAGTTTGGTGCAAATGGGTTGATAGATATGAGTTTATTTATATAGGATTATGGACCAACGACTCTTTTTCTTTTTCCAAAAAACTCAAACGGCTATTTCATCAATTAGGTTTAAACTGCAATGACTATTTTGATGAAGGTTGAATCTGGGGTTACTTATAAACGGTAGGTATGCGAGTTAGATTATCTACCGATTGTGGTAGATTCAAAACACATACTCGAGAGGTTTTCTAACCTATTTAGATTCCGATTATGGCTACATCCAAAACTCAAACCAAATGGTTATGGTTGGCCATGCACCCTCAAAACCTATGGAATTTGGCCAAGGTTGAATCTGTGGCTACTTATAATCGGTAGGTTTACAGGTTATATGATCTACTAATTATGGCAGATTTCAAAATTCATCAAATGAAGGATTTAAGAAAAATCTCATTTTGGGGCAACCCATAATCGGGAGGTTTTGTAACCTATTTAGATTTCGATTATGGCTATATACAAAACACATACCAAATGGTTATGGTTGGCTCTGTACCCTCAAAACCTACGAAATTTGGCCAAGGTTGAATCTGGGCTACTTATAATCGGTAGGCTTACAAGTTATATGATATACCGATTATGGCAGATTTCAAAATTCATCAAATGAAGGATTTAAGAAAAATCTCATTTTGGGGCAACCCATAATCGGGAGGTTTTGTAACCTATCTAGATTCCGATTATGGCGACCTCCAAAACACATATCAAATGGTTATGGTTGGCTCTGTACCCTCAAAACCTAAGCAATTTGGCCAAAGTTGAATCTAGGGCTACTTATAATCAGTAGGTTTACAAGTTGTATGATCTACCGATTATGGCAGATTTCAAAATTCATCAAATGAAGGATTTAAGAAAAATATTGTTTTGGGGCAACCCATAATCGGAATATAAATTAAATATATTAACTACCGAATATAATAATCGGTAGGTTGCTTAACCTACATAGCATCCGATTATGGCTATATTTTCAACAACAAAAAAGAGTCGTTAGAACTCTCATCTGTATAAGGAGGGTAACCTCCCATCATTTATGCACCATACTGAAATTATTGAGGTGAAAATTAAAGTGAAAATCATTTTCAATGGCAAGTCCATCATCATTCGAACACATACTTAGAAGATGCAAGCGAACAACATCATCAATTGCAGCAATGGAATAAGAGATACAGAAAAGAAGCAAACAACAAAAAAAAAACTAGACCATCGTTAATTGCAAGGAAGGATGAAGAAGAGACAATCGAGGCAAAGAAACGAGGTCAAGAACATTACCATCAAAGAGAAAGATTAAAACAAGTTGAGGAAGATATCGAATGGGTAAAAAATTATTACATTGTGAAAGATCTACCCGATTATAAAAACGCATACACACATTAATCGGTAACTACCGAGTCTATATTTACTACCGATTATCGTTTAACTACCGATTGAGGTGTTAGTTACCGGTTATAATAGGGCATATTAGCCGAAATATACACACGTTAATCGGTAACCAACATGGTCTATATTTACTACCGATTGTTATGTTTGCTAACGATTGTTATGTTTACTACCGATTATAAAAAGGCATATTAGTTATTTCGAAAAATCGGAGATAAGGGGTAGCTTAGATTTACGCTTGGGTGACCTTTATTGTCCTTTTGTGTCGCCCCTAATTCTTTTGGGGCGCCCCTAAAAATGCCAGGATAAAAAGAAAATGAATACAATCCAAAAATTAAATACCTTGAGTCCAACTTTGTGCACCCCTCTAATACCGGGGTGCACGACCACCTTTATTGGAAGACTTTTTATCGGAAAACCACTTTCAGTATTTCATGTTTCCAATGGAATGTATGTGAGGGAAAAAGTCTTAATCCACATAGGATACACAATCATATTTCAAGAAAATCATCTACAACCCATTGATGTGGGGATGAGGTGGCAAAAAAAAAGTTAGACATCCTCTAGATGAACATCTAGTTTTAGACATTCACTTAGAGGATGTCTTCCCATCCTAGTCACATTTTTACTACTAAAATCAATGAGAACAATAACTAATTTTTTTTAATCAATTATATACCTACAAATAAGTAAAGAAAGATGAAACAATCTAATGGGTTGGAGATAAAATTTATTTTTTCCTAATATTTAGGATTTTATACCTAGAGGATCCCTTAAAAGTGATGTCACGTATGAAACATCCACACTCACCACTGGAGAAGCTCTTAGTTATCAAAACTTAACGGTTAAAATTAAATTATGGCGGCACTTAGTATTTAAATTATGCAAATAATTAATAGGATTCATAGACCATAGAGTACATTTGTTTATTCTTCAGGAATTCAAATGAACATGGAACTTCTCTTCTTCTCTCTCCTTCTATAAAACCGTTTTTTTCTCTTAAATTATCCAAAACTTCTTTTGTGGATTTTTGCATCTTCAAATCTAAATCTACTTGGATTATCTGAGATATCAGATTTTCCAAGTAGATTTGGGTTTCTGTAATTAAATAAGACAATTTATTGTCATATTAGGTTTTATATTTCCGGTTCCTTATTTGCTTTGAATACATATTATCCATGGCTACTTCAAGCCATTTGGTGTATTATTACGTTGTTATAGCGATTTATCATAGCCTTCCCGCAGTTCTAATGGAATATGATGATAAAAATCAAAGACATGGATTTGTTGAATCGGATTGTTTCACCAATTATTGTCTTACAATCTCATGTTGGACAAATTTATGTTTTGGAAATCTCTCAGTAAATTACTTCCAGGCAACTTCGAATAACAATGATTTTCTTTGGAAGACATTTTGGAGAATCTCAGGCTTCTTACAAAAGATTCAATTATTTATGTGGAAGGTTATCCAGGTTAATGCTGGAAGAATTTTGGGATGCCGGATTATTGATTTTGATACAACATCTTTGATGGTGAAGGTAAAATGGATAACTCAATTGCTTAAAGATCTAAATCTCAATGATGTGATAATGGAAGGAGATGCAAATGATATTGAGCAAGCCATTTTGGGGAATGATCAAAGAGTTCCTTGGAGATTCAAGAATTCAGTTAGGCTCTTCCATGTTTTTCGGTTTCATGTAGATCAAAGAAATCACATTGTAAATTGGATTTATCAATGTACAATGTATAATGATGTAACAGAAGGGTGTGTCATTCTACCATCTCTTCTATGTAACAATCCAAACCTCAATTTGAACGAGGTATTTCAATAAATACTCCCTCCGTTTCTTTTTTATAAGCCGATTTGGGATAGCGTGGAGAATAAGGTTATTTTCAGTTCCGCCGTTTTTGGTGTTTTTCCTTGTTTTGCCCTCACCGAATATATTCCTCTCTCCGGGTAAAATTGAGAACAATTTTCCAAATTCTCTGAAATTGAAACTGAGAAAACAACTTTTCCAATCAAAATTCATGTGTTTTATGGATATGTTGAATTGAATTAAAGATGGGAAAGGATGAACCAGAAAAACTTATTTAATGACTGTTGATGGGTCGGTTTGAGATTCAGAAAACTAAACGAAGAACAAAAGAAATAACGGTTGTTGTTGGGTCCGTGAAATCGAGATGAAGAACAGGCAGAGAAAGATGAATCTGTTGGAGACGATGATGGTATGCAGCTGAAATTGAATCGTGGAAGATGAGCGTGGTGTTGTTGATGTGATTTAGTGAAGATGGGTAATGGATCTGAGGGTTTGTGGTTTCTGACATTGAAGATTATGATTGATTGATGGCTATTTGAGGTTCAGATTGATAGTTGAGAGATGGGTGTAGCTCAAGAACCTAGTTCATTATTGTTGCTATGAAGATGGAGATTAAAATGGGTTTTGTTGCCGGAAATCAAGACAGAGGAGATAGGTGGTGTTGATGATGGTCAATGTACAAGATGAATGAAGCTGCTGAGTGTTGAATTGAAAATGGTTTTACTGTTGGCATGGAGTTATCAGCTGAGGTTTGAAACAGATGGAATTAGAGATTGAATCTGAGATAATTCTGACATCAAACAAGGAAATGGGTTCGGTGGTACTGCAATTTACAGATCGATAACAAATATGAAATTGAGATGGATGGAATCGCTGCTGCTGGTAGGAGGATTGATGGGTTTGTATGGTGACTTGGGTATGATTCAGAAGTGAAGTTGCAGATGTTTCATGATGAAGCCGAAGGAGGCCTGTAATGGCGGTGAAGATGTTTCGGTGATAATGGTAGAGGAGAAAAACGTCTTTATGAAGGTTAAAATCGTAAAAATGAAACATAATACCCTCCCAATTAGGATACCATCATATTTAAAACGTCTATTTTAGGAAACCAGCCTATTAAAAAATAATGGAGGGAGTAATTCTAGGCGTTTTAATAAGCCCTCGTTCCATAAAAAAATAAAATAATAGACCGTAGAGTACTAAACGTTGAAAATATGACCAGAAAGTCGGATGCAAATTTATTACAGTATTGGTTAGATTCTATCGAAGTTACGTGATAACTTGAGTGAGAATCTCCTCGTTGGATATACGTAATTATTACTAATCACGCTTCTTTTTACTTGGATTAAGAAAAATGGCCCGTTCAGTTCATGTAACAGTCATTCATTCTGATTCAGCTACTACCAAGTTTCAGTTATTATTCCCCAGCACGTTCTAGTGTGTCTCTCTCTCTCTCTCAAAAACATATACAGAGAAACAAAGAAGAGGCACATCAGTGGTATCGCAACTTCAGTTCGGCCATTCTTTTACAGGAAAAACTCCAAACAAGCAGTACAACTTCTTCTCCAATATAATCTCATCAAACCAAAACAAAACCAGTGTTAGATAGATCATTTTAGTACCCACCACCAACTAGAAAACAAACTCTCTCTCTCCCTATCAACACACAAAGACACGCATAGTATTCTAATCAATCTTTCTTTGTGCGGTACTTATTCCAACTAATCCCTCCACGTCTAAACCATTTCTTCTTTATTTTTATATTCCTTTGGTGGAGTTTTCGTGTTTAGTTCCCTTCCCTCTTCTGTACTGAGATATACTATCATATCATATCACCATTAATGGTTGCTCAACTGTTTCTTTGAAAAAGAAACCAAAACAACTTCTTTTGATTACTTGTTATACTGAAATAACTCATTTCTGGTTGTGGGGTTTCTTTATTTGTGTTAAATTCGAAGTAAAAATGGTTTTTTGAGATTGGCCCAGACATGGATCTGGAAGTTGCCGAGGATTACAAAAGTAGTACTATCAAGGTGAGTTTGGGTTTTCAAGTTTCATTTTGTGATTTAGATTTTGAGTTGGAGGTTTCTGATCAGTAATGGGTGTTTTGAATTTTGATTTTACAGAAGAAGGAATCATGGAGAACTGTATTAACTTTAGCTTTTCAAAGTTTAGGTGTTGTTTATGGAGATTTAAGCACATCGCCACTATATGTATACAAAAGTACTTTTGCTGAAGATATTCATCATTCAGAAACAAATGAAGAAATTTATGGTGTTTTATCATTTATATTCTGGACTCTTACATTAATTCCATTACTTAAATATGTATTTATAGTACTTAGAGCTGATGATAATGGTGAAGGAGGAACATTTGCTTTGTATTCATTACTATGTCGCCATACAAAAATGAGTTTTTTGCCAAATTGCCAAGTAGCTGATGAAGAATTATCAGCTTATAAGAAGAAAGATTCCGCTGGTCCTCCGGTCATAAATATTGGGTTCACAATGAAATCAATGTTAGAGAAACATAAAGTTTTGCAGAAGATGTTGCTTCTTTTAGCTTTAATTGGGACTTGTATGGTTATTGGTGATGGGGTCCTAACTCCGGCGATATCAGGTAACTTTGGTTGTTTGTGTTCACTTAAATTTAGATTTTCTTGATGTATTTTACTCATTGGATTACTGGTGTTTTTTTTCCGTACAGTTTTTTCTGCGGTTTCCGGTCTCGAGCTATCGATGTCAAAGGAGCATCACAAATGTAAGATTTCTCTGTACTTGTTCATTTACCTTTAGTGGGTATTTAGTTTTTGTGGTAAGAATCTATTTAACTGATGATGACACTTTCTCTTGTTGACATATGTGGCTAATTGTGTTGTTTGTGGAAAGATGACAACTTCTTTTGTATGTTTCTTAACTTTTGGTAGTATAGGGCCATTGGGGATCTAATCTTTGAGTTAGGAATCCATCAATTTAGTGAAGGGTCTTTTATTTTTATTTTTTGGAATCTTACCAACAACACTCATGATTCATATAAAAGATACTATTAATCTACACGTGAAAATGACTGTTGAAAGAAAAAAAGTTGGGGGATTTCGGAAACTTCTCTTGTGTGATTTTGGTCAAGGGATATCAAGAACATGTTGTTTATCTACACCACAACAATGTGAAATACTAGTTGCACAAGACGTGCTGTAATTTTTCAGGCAAGGGTTAATATAGATTTGACGTAGATCGGATAGAATTAGGAGGTTAAAGCTAATGAAGGCATATTTCAATCTGATACTGCCAATCGTGTAATTTCTCTGCACTAATTAAAGGTGTGCTGATTGAACCTCACCATAAACGTCAACTGTGCCACAAATTTCCGGGTTAGTAATTAAAAAGAGTGAAGTTAGAATTGGAGTACTGTTGATGGGTTTATAATGCTGAATTTACTTGGATCATTTCAAGTACGAATTGACATCCACATGTTTGCTAGTTATAAAGCTAAGCACGGCTGTATACGTCTCACATGTAATTTCTTCTCACCTAAAGTTTCATGTTCTTTTTGAACAGAGGATAGAGTTATTACATCTCTATTTCTATAGATGAATTAACGTTACCTAGTTGTCAAAGAGCTAAGTTGTTATGGTTTGAACCTGTCGCTTCCTTACTTTTATGTTTCTTGTTGGTGTTTATCCCATTGAAACCTGCCATGAACAGCCACATGTGACTCTACTAGGTGGTCTTACACATGTGTATTGTTCTATATTGTCTGTGTATGTTTGGAATGTATCATTAACTTACATTTTAGTTACCCGTAGGTGCTCACACTTCTTTCTTTTAGTAGTCTGAAATGATATCTGATTCCCATACTGCAAACCAAAATTGGACCTGGATTGAATAAATTTAGCTTAGGAAACATCCAAACATTTCCGGCTCCATGATACATGTAAGTCCTGGAGATAAGTTTGTCCATATGCGTGACCACTTGACTGGTCGCAAATGTAGAACTCTAAGATTTTTTGTCCTATTCCATTAATTAATTTCATTATTACTGAATCTTTTAGATGACAACATTGATTATTTCAAACACCCATTCATGTAAAATGTACCTGAACTAGAGTTGTGCTAATTGTACATTCTACAACAAGCATTCAACAATATGGCTCCTTATATTCAAACTCTTTGCAGATGTAGAGGTTCCAGTTGCATGTTTCGTGTTGGTATGCTTGTTTGCGCTCCAACACTATGGCACCCATCGAGTAGGATTCTTATTTGCACCAATTACCATAACATGGCTTTTCTGCATCAGTGCAATTGGTGTGTACAATATAATCCTTTGGAATCCGCACGTGTATCAAGCTTTATCTCCGTATTATATGTACAAATTTTTGAAGAAGACTCGACTACAAGGTTGGATGTCATTAGGTGGAATACTATTGTGCATAACAGGTATGTGAGTTCTATAGCATTTGGTTGTTATAAGTGTAGCATTTTGTGCTATACTTAATAAGCACCTCTTCTTTAATGTTTCTCTTCTTTTTCTTCTGTGTTTGCAGGTTCAGAAGCTATGTTTGCTGATCTGGGACATTTCTCGCAGCTATCAATCAAGGTATGGTGTTTTTGGTTTATGGATTTCTGTATGCTTCACTGTACGCTTAATGATCAGTATAATTTCATTCCAAATAAGCCTACCTTTATCTACTAGTCAGAACAGTTATGACATCATTAATTGTGCTCATCTCACAAATACAAAAAAGCATAACCGCCTCTCTGCAGATTGCCTTCACCTCTGTTGTGTATCCATCTTTGATTCTCGCATATATGGGACAAGCTGCTTACTTATCTAAGCATCACATCATTGAGAGTGAATACAAAATTGGTTTCTATGTATCTGTTCCAGGTAATTCTTTCTCTATATCAGTTCCCCTTTACGATAGTAGAGTTGCTGCATTTAGCTGAAATATGAGTCATTTCTCAACAAGACAGAGCGAATAAGATGGCCAGTACTTGCTATAGCTATACTTGCAGCAGTGGTGGGTAGCCAAGCCATTATAACAGGAACCTTCTCAATTACCAAACAGTGCTCTGCTTTGGGCTGTTTCCCAAGAGTCAAAATAGTCCACACATCGTCAAAGATACATGGTCAAATTTACATACCAGAGATCAACTGGACTTTAATGTTACTATGCTTGGCTGTTACAATCGGGTTCAGAGACACAAAACGTATGGGTAATGCAGCAGGTATGACCACAACCAGAATGAAAAAGAATTCCTAGAAAAATAAAATGATATTCAAGAATTTTAGGCTTTTGCCACTTGGTTTACAAACTGATCAAAATATATTAATTCGTGACTCAAGGCTTATGCTTTATTCTGAAATAGGATTGGCAGTTATAACCGTCATGCTGGTCACAACCTGCTTGATGTCCCTTGTCATGGTCATATGCTGGAACCAGAGTATTTTCCTAGCCATTGGTTTCATATTATTGTTCGGATCTATTGAAGCACTCTATTTCTCAGCCTCCCTCATCAAGTTCCTTGAAGGGGCATGGGTTCCAATAGCCCTTGCTTTCACTTTCATGGTTGTCATGTATGTTTGGCACTACGGTACAGTCAAGAAATACGAGTTTGATGTGCAAAATAAAGTCTCCATCAATTGGCTACTCAGCCTTGGCCCCAGTCTAGGCATCGTCCGTGTTCGAGGAATTGGTCTAATTCACACAGAACTTGTCTCAGGTATCCCTGCCATCTTCTCTCACTTCGTCACCAACCTTCCGGCATTCCACCAAGTTTTAGTCTTCCTATGCATCAAATCTGTCCCTGTCCCATACGTTCAGCCTGAAGAACGGTTCCTTGTAGGTAGAATTGGGCCAAAAGAGTACCGTCTTTATAGGTGTATTGTAAGATATGGCTACCACGATGTCCATAAGGATGACATGGAGTTTGAAAGGGATCTAGTTTGTAGTATAGCTGAATTTATTCGTTCAGGAAATTCGGACTATAATGGAGGTGGAATGGAAGAGTTTGAGAAAGAAGATGAAAAAATGGCTGTCATAGGGACCTCTTCAAGCTTCAATGAAGGGGTGCGGATGTGTGACAATGATGATGATGACGACCCAGGTGAAACTGCAGGGACATCAGAACTGAGAGAGATTCGATCTCCAATGGTTCCGAGGAAAAGAGTAAGGTTTGTACTGCCAGAAAACCCGAAGATCGATAGGGATGCAAGGGAAGAGTTGCAGGATTTAATGGAAGCAAGGGAAGCCGGGATGGCATTCATACTAGGACATTCTTACGTAAGAGCGAAACGTGGTTCGAGTTTTATGAAGAAACTTGTTATAAACTATGGGTATGATTTCTTGAGAAGGAACTGTAGAGGACCTAGTTATGCATGGAGTGTTCCACATGCATCTACACTTGAGGTTGGTATGGTCTACCATGTTTAATAGTGTTATTGCTATGTAGTTGGAAATAATTTACTATACCGTATAAAAATTGTGTCCGGTATGTATACTTTGTGCGTGACTTATCAAACTTCATCACACACATTCTGATTGATAGATGAAATCAACCTACAGAAGTTCCGAAACTAGAAACTCTTAATTTTGAACTGAAAAGAAAAGGGTTTTGTTATCGTTTGTATCCATGCACAAGATAAAAGCCAATCATTGACATTGTAAATGATAAAAACTAATAAAATAATATGAGAAATGATGTATCTTGTATTGGAGAAGGTAAAGTTTGCACTTGTATAGAGAAAATTTTAAAAAATTCATGAATATTTGATTTCTCTAATGCAAAATACACCATTTCTCATATTATTTTATTGGTTTTTATCATTTCCAATGCCAATGATTGGCTCTTATTTTGTACATGGATTAACATGACAAAAGCGGAAAGAAAATTTACAGCAAAAGCATTTTAAAACCAGACAGTTCCAAAAATGGTAAATACATACTAATTAATTAACATGAATTATGAAAGGATGATGTACAGTGTGGTCTTTATAACTCTTTACTCTCATCATACCAATCACCATAATAAATGGCTACCTAAAAAAACAAAAAAGGGTAACCCCACCGATCATATATCACCATACAACTTGCCTTCTGAAGATAATATACATGTTAATAATACTGGCAGTATTTAGTTTGCTGAACGTTGGACACCAATTCTGCTCAGTGAAAATGGCCACATGCAGCTTATACCTAGATCAATAATACAACCACCATTTTTAGGAATCAGGACGAAGGTAAAGGGAAAAGTATTTTTAGTTCGTAAGAGAAGAATATAAGTAGCAAGCATTTAAAAATGTGAAAACTACGGACATGCCTATTTTACAGATTCTTCCCACTGTGAAATCCATGCTCAAAAAAACGCAGGCACGCACCCATTTTCTACGACAAAATATCTCCCAAATCCATAATTTCAGAAATTATGTTTCAGTCTTTTTTCTTCTTCTTCTCCGATTCGTATCTCCCTACTGTTTTCGTCTCAGTTCTTCATTGGAGCTTCAATTCACGGGTAAATCTCAACATCTTCGTATTTGGGGGTTGAAAGGGGATCTGAGCATCATTTTGAGCTTCTGCAGTTGAACTGAAATGGAGACATCAAGGATTGATTGAAGCAGCGATGACGAGAATGGATCTGTGGTGTTTGGGGGTTGAATTTCAAGCCAATTGCTTCAATTCTCTCAACAACAACGATTGAATTTGGGTGTGATTGCTTGTGGATTGATTGCAGGTGGTATAATTTGGGGTCTGTTGATTGAAGAACTGGTGTTGTTCGATGATTTGACTTAGGGTTTCTTCCATTGATTCATGGCTATATACGAGAAGTTTAAGCAACAGATTTTGGGGATTTTTGAAGTTAACTGAAACGGGTTTTATATGGAGTTGTTGGATAAATGAGATGGATCTGTTGGGGTTCAGTGTGGTGCTCGATTGAGAGAGAAATTATGAAGGTAATGGTGGTGTTTGCAGGTCAAATTGGTGTTGATTTCCGTCGAGTGTTCTCTGGATATAGACAGAGTTTGGTGGAGTTTTGGTTATGCCAGAAAACCAGCTGAAATAGATGCCACTGTTGCTGTCAACTGGGGTTTTTTTGTGGCCTGAAATTGGAGGTTTGTATTTGAAAAATCAACAGTACCTGGCAGAAACTAAAATGGGATTTTGGGGAATTCTGGTTTTGAACTGAAATTGGGGGTCTTTGGTTAATTGAATCGATTCCGTGGAGATGGGTTCTTACCCATTTTTGTTCTTGATTAAACAATGGTTGTCGACTTGTCGGGCAGAATTGCAAACACAAATGGAGAAGACTCGAGCTTCAAAGCCACTGGTGGTTGTGCTAGACAGATCTTCAGACGTTGTGAACATGGGGAGTTGAAAACGATGGTGTATGTCCTTCTCTACTACATTGCTGATGGAGACTGGAGTGAGCAACGAAGAGAGACTTCGGCATTTCTGTGCTTCAGAGACCAAGTCGAAGATGCAATGAAGCTGTAGCGACTCGATGGGTGATTGCAGGCAGCAGTGGTCTACAACAACAGCAACAACACAGATTTGCGGAGGATTTTTGGATGTGGATTAAAACTGGGTTCAATTGAGAAGTGGAGGAATGTGATGATATGAGTGCTATATCAAAATGTCTATGTTGTTAGCTATAGATTGTATGGCTGTCTAAGATGGAAGATGTACTGCAGTTTGGGGTTTCAATTCAGTGAAGTATGTGGCATGCATTCAGGCCAGTGAATCGGCAAGAGCAGCAATTCAAGGTCTATGTTGTTTACAAATTTGTTGCATAACTTGTTATGCAGTCCCGAAAATGGTCGCATAACACGTTATGCAACAACTTTTTTATCACTATTGAAACCAATAAAAACAAATATTATATAACTTGTCATGCACCTACTATAATATCTACATAACATGTTATACAGTCGCGAAAATGGATGCATAACCTGTTATGCATCCGAAAATATGACTGCATAATGCATTATGCATCGAGAAAATTGTAGCACAATATTTTATGCATCGAGAAAACAGATGCATAACCTGATATGCATCCGTAAATATGGATGCATAATGCATTATGCATCAATTTTTTATATACGCATTAAAACCAACCAAAACAATGGTTACATAACTTGTTATACATGCATAACTTTGTTATGCAGTCGAGAAAATAGTTGCATAATTCGTTATGCGTCTGCAGAATGTGTTATGCGTCTTTTTTGGTGGCCGCATAATGGCTACATAATGCATTATGCATCGAGAAAATAGATGCATAACCTGATATGCATCCGTAAATATGGATGCATACTGCATTATGCATCAATTTTTTATATGTACGGCTAAAATCAACCAAAACAATGGTTACATAACTTGTTATAGATGCATAACTTTGTTATGCAGATACATAACTTGTTATGCAGTCGAAAAAATGGTTGCATAATTCGTTATGCGTCTGCAGAATGTGTTATGCATCGTTTTTGGTGACTGCATAATGGTTAAGTATCAAGTTTTCAAAAAATTTCCCTAAAATGAGGATCACCTCCGATTTTTTCGTTAAAAACAAAATTTTGATATTCATGTTTGTACTCGTTGCGTATCTCTTTTAAAAAGATTTCCAACGATATAAAATTTGTAAAATTCTAAGGCGCGGATTTTTAGATATGTTATGTCCAAGTTGCGCTGCCAATTATACCCATGAAAAAGATAGTATGCATAACGAGTTATGCCTGAAAAGATAGTATGCATAACCAGTTATGTATTGATTCATATAATAATCTCATATAATTATGGGTGTCACGATATACAAAATTAACTGTGGGCCTGAGAACGAGAATATTATTTTTTTGGGGTCTCCCCCTAATTTCCCCTTTAAAAATCTTATGTTCAAATCTATCTTACTGGGCCGAGATTGTTAGTGTTGATTCTCGTCTAGATCGATTTAACAGTGATGGAAATTCACTGCAGCGAATGTGGCAATACGAAAAATCCCTGTATTATCTCTTAAATCACTTGTGATCATCCCGGCACCGTTCGGAGGATAATAAGCATAAACATCAATGTAGTTAGGCCAAGTGTTGACTATCCCTTTAGGTCAATGTGTTTACTTGACCAAAACAGGTACTCCGTTTCCATTTCTGGAGTATAAACTTCCAGTAAATCCTTCTTCACTTTCTTCTTTTTTTCTCGTTTTTTTCTTATTTTTTTAAAGAAAATTTATTAAATAATAAGGTATTTTCAAATAACTGGTAGGAATCCTTGTCACCAGCTGGCGCCAATATCCTTCTGTGTGACAATACCTAATCCGTGAAAAAAGAAATTGCATTTCTTTGCGCTAACATCAAACCTTTTTTTTTCCGGAAAATTAGAATTTAAATTGATAATAACCCGAAAGACCGGGATCGGTTACAAGAGTTACTGTGATAGAAATATTCAAACATCTTTAGACTAACAACAACAACAACACATATATCACCAAACTGAAAATTACAATCCAGATTCCCAAGAAGAGTCTTGTCCATTCCAAGTGAGCGACTCATCAGTAGCATAACTAGGTTAAATGGCCTGGTTTGTATCACTAATCTTTCCAAACCTATTAACAAATATACAAAATACAGAGATGCTAGGATCCACAAAGGACCCAATCACTTCTCAAGGTTTGTTTCTTCATCATTACAGTAACATAGGTAGCAGGGGTTACATGATCTGATTTGGATTGCTAATCTTTCCAAACTCAGTAACAAATCTGTAATACAGAGATGTTAAGATCCACAAAGGACCCAACTATTTCTCAAGGTTTGTTTCCTCTATACTAGAGTAAAAAATGTAACAAGGATCATCAAGATCTGTTTTTTCTTGCCTGAATCGGTCGGTATCTTCGTCGGAATCGATGTCTTGTAGCTCTCTTCTGGTGGCTTTGTTGTTGTTGTGTCTATTAATGTCTTGGTTGTTGTTGATGCTTCTGGTGTCTTTGAAGAAGTTACTGCTACTGTTTTTTTTCTACTGGATTGAACCCTCCCATTAATGATGATGAAATTCATTAAAAACAAGAACCCAGTTGAGAAATCTATCCAGAAAGAAGGTAAAACAACTAAACCGATCTAGAAAAGAGAGAAGAAAAAGGATCTTCAAATCTAATGAAGAAAAACTTCGATCTAGAAAATCAGAATTAAAATAAAACCCACAAAGATCTTATAAAAAAGAAAACCTATAAGAGCGGAAGGAAAAGATAGTTAGAGATTGAGAGAATGAGGTCTTGCTCGGATCTATTCCAAAGGAGCAAATCTGAGCAAGAGAAAGTTCAGGCGTTAAAGGTTTTCGTTGGATTTTATAAAAAAGAAAATCTTTAATTTAGTAGTTCGATCCCACCATCCAACTACAAACATCAAACCTAGACAAGTGATTGTGCAACCTCTTCAAAAGATCCATAAAATCGTCATCAAGTTCCCCAAACATCGTGAAAGCCAAAGTGCCAGAACCAAAACCTTGAGCCAAGCATTTTTCAAAATATTTTTTATGTTTTTCTCTTTAAATCCTCTCAATCCTTTTTTATCCTCTTTCGATTTTCATGGTGATTTTGTACGATTTTTTGGTGGAAACTTTGAGGGTTTGATCCGTACTCAAAGACGATTCTATTGCATGCTTCAATTTTGAATTTCATCCACAAAATCAACAAAGGTAAGTCATTCTAATATTAGGGCTTGAAGTTAAATTATTTTTTGATAATCATGAAATTGTTGATATTAGGTTGATTAGGTATGTTGTATGTGAGCCAATAACAACATTAAGACATAAATGTAGTGAAAAATCCATGATTATCTTGTTCTGTGACGTTTCTCTTGATTTATGTTCAATGAAATCATTAAAAACTACTTTATTGATGTTTAATGTTAATTGAATTGTATTGAATGTACGGTATAGAGAAATTGAAACTATAATTATCGTTTGTGAAGGTACAATATGAGTTTACTGCGTGCTTATGTGAGACGTAAACACGGAATCTATTTGGATACTTCAAGTGATGAAGAAGAAAAAGCTCTGGTAATGTTTACACAATTGTGATAGGAAGAACGTCTGCGTATTATTCGGCAAACGATGCCTAGGGAGGTGCAGACACGGAGTGTAATTACCCGAGATCGAGTGTGGCATGATGCCAAAATAATAAATGATTATTTCACACTTGGAATTGGTTATACCTTAAGACAATTCAAACAAAGTCTAGGCATGAATAAAGATTTATTCGAGAAATTATTAGGAAAATTACTTGGAGTAAACGTCCGGATGCAACTGGTGTTATTGGGCACTCTCCACATATGAAATTAGTATCACTGATAAAATGTTTGTGCAAAATTACAAGAGTTGATAGTGTCAAGGATTACACTCGTATGGAGGCGACAACAATATAAAATTATCTAAAAAGATTTTTCCACATAATTTGCATGACTTTTGGAGAAATATACTTGCGCCAACTTACTCCTGAAGATGTTCATAGGTTGCTAGGTGAGAATGTCGAACGAGGATTTCCAGGAATGCGATGTAGTATTGATTGTATGCAGTGGCCATGGAAGAATTGTCCGGGAACTTGGAAAGGAACTTATCAAGCTAAAGGAAAACACAGTTGTATGGTGTTAGAAGCGGTTGCATCATATGATTCATAGTTTAGAAACGTTTTTTTTTTTTTGAATGCCTGGGTTAAATAACAATTTGAATGTGTTGGCATACTCACCCATTTTCGTTAACATGCTAAAGGGTGTAGTACCTCCATGCAATTATGTCATCAACATTCACCAATACAAGATGGATTATTTCTTAGTCGATGGTATCTATCCAAAGTTGAATACGATTATATAAGCTTTCAATCAGACATTGGAGGTTTCAGACACGGTAAGATTCAACAAGTATCAAATGGATAAAAGGAAGGATCCTGAGCGTGCTTTTGGAGTGCTTCAATGTAAATTTATAATTATCGATCACCGTGTAAGTATTGGCAACAATCTTACATGAACCTAATAATGAAATGTTATCTGATATTACACAACATGATTGTTGAGCATAAACGTCGGCATAGGGATTGAGGTAGAGTTGTTCTTGTTCCGATTTCAAAGCCAACAAATAATGGTCGTATTTTTGTTAAGTCTAAAAAACCTTGAAGTGCGCCTTCAACTAAGATTTGATCTTGTTGCGCAAATTAGAGTTAAAGCACGTCCTCGTACAGGAGAACAAGCACAACCGGGAGTGCAGGCAGTAGACTCGTCTAGTTTTGAGGGTTCAAATATGGAATACATATTACAAGCATCATCAGATGGAGAATATGATGATACATACTTAGATGAAGAAGTTATTCCTAGTCAAAACGAGAATGGTGCATCTGATTATTATGAAGAATACAATGACCAAATTTCGGATGACTTTCAGCATGCAGGTGAATATGTTTATGAAGATGGATATGTAAAGGAAGAATATAAACATGATGGATATGAGGATGAGGACGAGGATGAGGAGGATGAATGAAAGTCTTCACTATAATCGTTGAACCAGGTAGAAGTTTGAATGAGTTGTAGTTATTTTTCGGTTTCTTTAGATTTGATAATGAATGTGTTTTAATTTGATGGGCATGTGGTTTACAATTATGATATGTTAGTTACTTATTTCAGTCTATAGTAGTTGCAGTCATGTGGTCACTTCTCTCAGTCTAATTATATAGTAGTTGCGGTTGTATGGTCACTTATCTCAATCTCTTTCTACGGTATCTGCAGTCATATGTCACTTCTCTTAATCTCTTTCTAAAGTATCTGCAGTCGTATGGTCGCTTCTCTCAATCTCTTTCTACAGTATCTGCAGTCGTATGACCACTTCTCTCAATCTCTTTCTACAGTAAACGGATATGTTTTATAGTCGAAATAGTAAATAATTTATGTTGTATAAATATATCACATATCGTTCAACCATGAGCACATCAGTTCGACCAACTTTCTTCTCCAGCTACGATAACAAACACTTATGTTGTCCTAATTGTTATTTACAAAACAACAACTTCCTTTCAAAATTATGGTGGATTATACTCAGGAAGAAGATGAAGTCATTGTTATTTTATGGATCGATGTTTTTCTAGAGAATGATGAAGGACTTGAAGTAAGAAATACCACAACGATTTGGGACTGAATACTGCAAAGGTTTATTACAACACCGGGGAATCCCAACCATCAAACGATTAGTTATCCTCAAAAAATGATTGTGCATAATCACTTCAGTTGTGAGAGAGTATGTATCGCTGCAAAAAGTATTATACCTCTTCAGGCCACCTTGCACTCCCGTAATCGTAAGCGACTTACCGGTTACCTACAAATAGTTTGTACCAAATTGTTGAATTATTGAATTGTAAATTGATTTTTTTTTCCTTCGTTGTAGGAGGAGATGGCTAAATTAAGTTATAATGAAAGTTCAGAAAGAAATTTCGGTTTTATTACTGCTATTTAATGTTTAAAAACAACTTCCATGAGTATAAACCGGAACTCACACAAGATGTTGATCCTGAAGATTCAGATGAAGACTGAACAAGTAAGATAATGATAGTTTTTGTGGGTATATCTCTTTGTAAACCCTCACGGGACGCAACTCGTCCAATTGGGTCGCCTAATGGTTTAAAGGATTGTTGCACATCCTCAGTGTAATCGTGGTTCCTACGAAAGTGAAAATAACTAGTATCAATTATTAAAAAGCACATTACATTATATTCATCAAATCCAACTCCTAAAATAACAACAACAATACGTACCAATTATTCAAAAATCACGTTACATCAGTTCAGGTTCAAACTCTTGATTCAACTAAAACATATACAACACCTAATCAGTCCATTCCACTAAGAGACATCCAGGACATTTCC
Organism: Papaver somniferum; assembly: GCF_003573695.1. Lineage (NCBI taxonomy): Eukaryota > Viridiplantae > Streptophyta > Magnoliopsida > Ranunculales > Papaveraceae > Papaver > Papaver somniferum. Next base: position 117,529,108 of record NC_039361.1, on the reverse strand, counting down.
AGAAACGTTTTCCATATATTTTCTTTGCTATAGACTGGTGCATTTCTATAAAAAAATTACAACCATGGTTTTCGCATCCAATCCCTTTTGTGCATTCAAACTCCAGCTTTCCTTTAAAGTTTGAATATTTTGCAGAGTTTGTCAACTTGTTTTTGTTTCATTGCATCCTCAAGTAGTTGTTCTTCTTCAGGACAATTAGGATATTCACATTCCAAATACCTAATCTACTCTGATAATGACTCAATTACCTTCATGGTACCTGTAGAACCTCGCATATAGTCCTCGCCTGATACTTGTAATTCCAACGAGTCTCTCCGTTACGCACAGTTCTATCTCATCTTTGACCGGTACAAAATTATGATGGCTGTCAAACATGACACTGTTTTGTGTAACAGTAAGTTGATAATCAAATCCAGGGACTTTCTCTCTCAATATTTCATAAAAAGCATCATTTTTGAATGGTAGCGCTATTTGATTTTGAAATTGCTCCCCATCCCATCGTGTCTGAAATATTATGTTAAAAATAATAAGTTAATTACTGTTATCACCAAACAGAAAAACTTAATAAAACGGTAGAACTTACCAAATCTTCGTGTGAAGCACCGGTTTTTAGTTTGTCGATATATGATGTTAAGAATTGACACCAGTTCTCTCACATCTTTTTTGATTGCTATCATATTTGTTTTTAGGGCGCTGGGATCCCTTTCATTAGGTTGTTCCAACGAGGATGAACTACGGTCAGTGTTTGATCCCTTCTCTGTAGGATACGTAGGCAGCCGCAATGAGTTGCAATATTGATGGTTGTTAGAGCATTGCTCGGTTGAACCCACCAAGCGTTGGTATCTCAAGATTGGTTGTCATATTTTAGTGAACCAAAACTCATTTAAAGAGTCGCTTGATTATTTACTAGAGTCAACTTCGTATAGGTTAGCTAGAAAGTTATTAGGATATGAGACTTACAAGTATTACTCGAAGACTTGAAGAATGTGAAGTAGTAAAGAGATACATCGACGAAATCATCCTTCCTCTTGAGGTTAGTAATATTTTGACTTGAACTGTTTCATTCCTAACGTATCTTTCAAGTCGTGCTATATTGAAAACATAACTGCGAAGATGTGAATGATTATACTCTAGTTAGACGTAGTATTAAGGAATTATAATACGAAGTATAACGCCTATCTTTTGAACTTCTTATATAAGACATCGACATAATCGTATGGATGCTATTGTGATTATGTATGGGTATGGTTGAAGATTTCGTCCTAGGAAACAATGTTTTACATTCGTTTAAAGGAAGTACAATTCATAAACTTGTTTTGTGAATCGAAAGGGAAATCGCTAGGCTTATTGGTATTGTTATTCATTGAAAATCTTTGGATTACCAATATGTGTGTTTAGTATAACCACTCATAACTTGTTTATGTATCTTGGTAAAACTATTCACAATTCCTAACTTATGTATTTGTATGACTTTTGTTAGTGAAACCAATCTTAAGTAATCACCTGAGATGGTATGATCGATATTGGTAATTGGTGAGACCATTCCTAGTCATTGGGTAACCGATCCTAGAACTTGGTGGGACTAATCACAAGATGTGTAATCGATCCTTGTAGTAGGTTAACAAGTTTTAGTAATTGGTATAACTGATCCTATAACTTGTGCAACCGATCACAAGTAAGTACCATAAATAAGTGGTAACCGGTCCTGGTAATTAGTTAGCCATTTTATGGAAACTAGTGTGACTGATCCTAGTAGCCACTTGGAGGTAGAATCGAACTTTGTGTTTGGTGATTGAATGTTTTTGATCAAATACATAGTTCTTGAAAATCAAATGAATCAATTCTAAACTCGTTTGGAAGTGTGGAAAATCGGTTCCAAGATCGTAAATATGAAAAAGGATTTACAAAGTAAAAATGTCGGCATACTTTGAACATGTGCAGTAATTCTTATTTATTATTGTTCAAAAATATTCCTAATAACTAAAGGAGAATCCCGGATCGAAATAAATTGGGAACCTTTTAGTTAAGGTTTTTAGTTTTATATGCTTTTAATTTCCAACAATTAAATGCATATCTTTAGAAAATAAAAATTGGTAATGTGCATTTACTAATTGAAGATTTTCTACTGAGATTTCGGTCAATATTTGGACAGAGTATTTCCAGGAATTATGAAAACCGATTTTGGATTTATCGCATATCTTTGAGAATATTCGGTTTTGGAAATTCCTTGGTGTCCAAACTTCCTTGGTCTATAAATATTGAAGTTTGCGTTTCGAGCAATCTAATCCTCAGATCCAGCAAAACTACCTAGTTGTGTTGTTACTTGTGGAGTCGTCTATTCGGAGAGGAAAGTATCCTAATTAGGCGAAATCTCTTACGACCGCTCGTTTTAAAGACTTCTTTGGGATTGAGAAGCTCTACGAGTACCGTTGGTGGGAAACTAGGTTGCACCTAGTTTGTTTATGCTTGAGAATCTTCTCTTCTGATATAAGATTCACTCAAACTAGATCGAAGTGTCGACGGGGATCTTTAGACTGTCTGTAGATCTAAAGAAGTCTTGTGATAATCCATCGTTAACAGACTCCGTTCTGCGTGTGATTGATCACAAGAGATTCAAGTTATTTGTGTTCAGGTGTTTATTGAAGATCTAAGAAGATTTGAAGACAAAGAAGATTTCTTATTTGAGTTCATAATCTTTGGTGTGCATAAAACTTGATCGGCTGGGGATCCAACTATAATCGGTTTATCTTTTGATAGATTAGATTGATTAGTTGTGTAGATCGGCATTAATACATTTCTTTTGTGATTCATAGTATTGTAGTCTAAATAATTACTTTGGTAGTTGTTGAATAGATTGATCTAAGAACCCGACAAAGGAGTTTATTGGTTAATTGAAGAGCCTTTTGTCAAACTCATATCACGTTGATTGAAAAGAGTTGTTACCGAATACATTTGTTGTTCCTTTACTGTTTGGAATACGAACCAAAGGAATTGTTCCAAGTGTGTGACTTATTGCAAGTTGGATGCGCAGGGATACTGAGGAAACTAGGTGAACTATAGGTTTAGTTGCTTGGTCTCAACTATACGAAGTTGGTTTAGATTTTGATAGCGGCTTAATTCTGAGAGTATTCAATTCTGGACAAGGTCCCGGGGTTTTTCTGCATTTGCGGTTTCCTCGTTAACAAAATCTTGTTGTGTCTTTTACTTTTCTATTTCCTCAATTATAATTGATTTATTATAATTAGAAGAAAAATACACAAATGTTAATTCCTAAGTACTTGATAAAAATCCTATAATGTTTGGATTGTCCGAACCTATTATCAAGTAATCATACTTCTTTGTTGTATTGTATCGATCTTTTATTCATAGTCAATCACACAAGTTATCTTGTTGTCGTATTGTCTTGATCTCATATCCATAGACGATCACACGAAGTGTGAACTTATTCGTTGTATTGTCTCGACTCAGTCCATAGACAATCAATTTCGGAGAAAGGAATTATAGGTGGAAAAGTTTTAGATTGAGGTATATTTGGGTACCCTCGTCTTTTCAATTGGTATCAGAGCAGGCAAACCCGAAAAGATCTAACAATATGTGTTTGGTGCGATCCAACCTGTAAGACTGGAATCTAAAAATGTAGAACCTGATAATGATTCAGTTAACGTAAACCAAGATATCAAGAGTTTTGAATTAACACTTGATGATGGCATCTACGAATCAATATGTGAAGATCATCATGAAATCATCTCGAGAGATTCTACTAGACAAGTTAATCTTGTTAATGATCTAGAAACCAATGACAACTGGAAAATCTGTCTACAAGAAAGGATGGATGAAATTTCCGATGATGATAACTCAGATTTTGAATGAGACGTAGAAGAGGATATCTCAGAATACTCTAAACTACTGGATCCTTTGAAAAATAGGAAAATAAGAACTTCGGAATTTCTTGGTGTTATGACTCCTCTTTGTCGTGAGAACATGAAACTGAAGAAGGTTTTTCAAGGATATTATATTGATTACCGCACCAGTGATTCTCTTCTTAAAGATCGTACAGACGAGTTAAATTCTAAGAAATTAGAATGTGAAAATCTTCGAAGAGATCTCTTTCTGTCAGAAAAGAAACTTGTTGAATTTGAAGCAAGGGTTAATTCTCAAAAAAAGAGTTTTTAAGAGAAAGAAGGTGAATATCTCTCACGAGAAAAACTCCTTGAGGTTGATCTAACTGGTGCTCTTGATAAAATCAAGACGTTGGAAGAAGAAAATTTGTACTTGAAAAAGTCCAATGATAGCACAAACAATTTATCCTCATTGTTAGAAGCAGGAAGATATCGTGGTGATACACGTGGATTGGCATATAAGGAATCAAGTGCTTCCAACGATAATAATGAGATAAAAAATTTTAAAGATACAAATTCTTCTCAACCAGAGGCTTTCACTGATGTCAAAAATGATACTATTTCTTGTAAAGAAGTAAAGCATGTCAAGCCTAAGAATTGTGTTCAGCCAGAAGCAATCAAAGAGAGAAGTTCTGCTAATGTTAAGAAACCAACAATGTTGAACAAAGAGAAGAAGAAGAAGAAGAAGAAGAAGAAGAAGAAGAAGAAGAAAACTCTTCAAGCTCCAATGCAAGAGGATCCACAAAAAGGTAACATTAAAACTCAGTCTTCGTATGTTAAGCATTATTATTATTGTGGTAATAAGGGACACTTGCAATGGGGATGCAAAGTTCGTAAGCTGCAAAATGAACTTTCTTTTGTATCAAATGAATTGGCTAAGATTGCTCCCCAAAGGAACTTGGATCACTATTGTCCAAAGTTTAGGCAAAAAAATTATTATTATGATAGTTCAAGTGTTTCCCATCGTTCTTCAAGGACATCTCATAAAAGACCCTACTGTAGGAAAAGAGATGACTTTGCAAATGGGAAGACAAGATCCGATGTTCCAAATTGGAGAAAGAATGTTTCGCAAAATATCCAAAAGGGAAATGATCATAATTATATGAGGGGGAAAGCTGCTCCTCCGAAACCCTCCTCTAAATGGGTCCCAAAATCCTCTATAGCCAAAAAGGGACCAAAAGTTAGTCACAAGAATTACTTTCAAATGTTAATTGTTGGTGACAATAATTACAAGAGTTTTCTTGAAAGACTAAAGAAAGACATCATGTCTGAAATCTCTTGTACTAGTGAACGTTGTGATAATGACACTCATCACAAATCAAAGAAGAAAAACAAGAGATGGAACAAGAGAAAACAAACCAAGCAAGAGGTAAAGAATGATGATTATGTCTTAGTCACTCGTGACGAACGAGACAAGGATTAACTCAACACAACCTAGTTGTGTTGGAATGTGCATGCTCACCTTTGTGCTCAATCTTATGAAGGGTGAGGAATCACGTGAAACTGAGCACACGATCTCTCGGTTATTATATGAATAATTAACATCTTTAGGGATATTTATTCTCTTCTATACTCATACATTCTCTATCTATATTTTAACTTTTGATAGAAACGGTAATTTGTACTTTATTATGTTGATATCTACTTATCATATATGTGTAGCTCCTGTTTACATGGTTAAAACGAGCCAAAAATCACTGAATTCAGACATCGTATGCAAAAGTTATGTCTAAAAAGGTTTTGTGTATGGATTCATGTTGTAACCGGTCCTGGTGATTGGTATAACCTGGTATCATAACCTACTTGGTATGACCTGGTATCATAACCTGGTACGATAACCGGTCCTAGTGATTGGTTCATACGAAGAAGTGTAAAACTGTTTTACCTATAACTTTTTCGTCCGAACTCGGAATGACCTCATTCTTTTTGTGTTGGTTTCGTAATTCAATTCCCTACAAGATTGAGGTAATAGCAATGCGTGATTTTTCTTTTGAATATTTAGGGTGTATTGCGAATTGTGTTTATGGGATGTTTAATTTCGATTTTCATAACCTTAATATTCGATCTCATATGGTGTGAACCCTTATGGTTTGGGTGACTTTTTGATTTAGCGGGATTGAGATCTAGACCATGATGGTAGGCTTTATCAAAGGATCATAAGAGTTTCCGATTGAAACTCATGTGTGAAAAAATCACAATATGTTGAATGGTTTTTGATTTAGCATAAAAGCATATGTGTTTCGGGTTTTCAACTTTTGCATCGCATTAGTTAAAACCGATTTTCAACCTTTATCTGGTAAAGGTTGGTTTTTGTTGTTGTTCTTTTGTCTTGCAAGAGGATGAAAACACAGTGATATTCCTCCCTGGAAAGATGCAAAGAAAAAGGTGAAGAGGATGCGGAACTTGAAGTAACGAATTTGTTAGTTAATCGTTTTCCTGTTTAAGAAAAGCCTGATTTTATTGCATATATTTTTCTTTTGCTTAACAAAATTTCGGTACAATTGATGTTTATTCAATTATTTGTGTATGGATGTGTGTGTGATTCAATTGTTTCCGGTTGGGAAAAACTATTGTTATCTTGCTTTATTTTTTGGTATCAACTGTTTAGGCTTAACGAAATTTCGGTGCAATTGCGGTGCTTTAATGTCCGTGTTTGTTTCAATTGCTTCAGGTTAAGATAAATAATTGCGCAAGTTAATTTATTTGGTTTGTATGAATTGTTTATGGCTTAACAAAAAGCTTTTCGGGATCAATTTTTTAGTCCAATCCGATTCCGGATAAGAGAAACTAAGTTAATTATGATCTTAGTTATACTTATCAAAGTGGAGGATTAGGTTATTCAAGTATAATCGAATGCCTTAACAATACATACTAGTCAACTAACCTAGTACTTGTCTTGTTTAAAGTGAAAGGTCTAAGTTATTGTTCGAATAATTAAAACGTGATGAGAAAATAGAGTTAATTCTAATCTTTATTTTGGTCTTATCAAACAAGCGATTGTATTTGTGCAATCGGTTTAGCAAAAGAACTAAGGTGATTAGTCAATTTTTAATTTGCTAAACTATTAGGTAAAATTGCTTCGGGAAAAATTGTTTCCTTGATAACATATCAAAATAAAATTAATTTGTAGTTTCGGTTTTGATATTGGTTATCTAAAATGGTATGTGGAACCCTCGTGCTTAACTCTTATAGGTTGCAAGTCTTTTAAGATTTGTAAGATCCTTTCGGTTTGTCCTTTATTTGCTCGTACTTTTGTCATTTTTTGACAAAAAGGGGGAGAAATATATGGAGTAAACAAGTGATATGGTATCACCAAGGGAAGGACAATAGTGCTCAAACGTTATATCTAACGAAAGGGTTAAGCGTAGACTAAGGGGGAGTAACATATTATATTGATACTTATGGTTATCTTAACTACAAAGGAAATAACAAAGATGTGCGGATTGAAAATCTACCTATCTCACTTTTAGAAGAGTATTACCTTTGTAATTATAATGTCAACAACTGCATTTGTGGATTGAATATATGCAGGTTATTGTGTTGTTGAAACTTGGAATCAAGCGTATGTATAATGAATTCTTGTAATTTGTTTATCCATATGATGTAAGAGTTTTGTCACTAAAATTAACAAAGGGGGAGATTGTTAGAGCATAGCTCGGTTGAACCCACCAAGCGTTGGTATGTCAAGTTTGGTTGTCATATTTTAGTGAACCAAAACTCATTTAAAGAGTCGCTTGATTATTTACTAGAGTCAACTTCGTATAGGTTAGCTAGAAAGTTATTAGGATATGAGACTTACAAGTATTGAAAAAGGATTAAAAGTAAAGATGTCGACATACTTTGAACATGTGCAGTAATTCTTATCAATTATTGTTCAAAGATATTCCTTAATGACTAAAGGAGAATCCCGGATCGAAATAAATTGAGAATCTTTTAATTAAGGTTTTTAGTTTTATATGCTTTTAATTTCCAGCAATTAAATGCATATCTTTAGAAAATAAAGATTGGTAATGTGCATTTACTAATTGGAGATTTTCTACTGAGATTTCGGTCAATATACAGAGCATTTCCAGGAATTGTGAAAACCGATTTTGGCTTTATTGCATATCTTTGAGAATATTCGGTTTTGGAAATTCCTTGGTGTCTAAACTTCCTTGGTATATAAATATTGAAGTTTGCATTTCGAGCAAACTAATCCTCAAAGCTAACAAAACTACCTAGTTGTGTTGTTACTTGTGGAGCCGTCTATTCGGAGAGGAAAGTACCTTAATTAGGCGAAATCTCTTCCGACCGCTCGTTTTAAAAACTTCTTTGGGATTGAGAAGCTCTACGAGTATCGTTGGTGGGAAACTAGATAATTGTAGTTTATTATTAGTTTTCGATTGATTTGATTGACTAACAGTTGTTGAACTTTGATTCCACCTGGTTTGTTTATGCTTGAGAATCTTCTCTTATCATATAAGATTCACTCAAAATAAATCGAAGTGTCAACAGGGATCCTTATAATGTTTGTAGATCTAAAGACGTCTTATGATAATCCATCGTTAACAGACTCCGCTCCGTGTGTGATTGATCACAAGAGATTCAAGTTGTTTGTGTGCAGGTGCTTATTGAAGATCTAAGAAGATTTGAAGACAAAGAAGATTTGTTATTTGAGTTCATAATCTTTGGTGTGCGTAAAACTTGATCGGCTTGGGATCCAACTATAATCGGTTTATCTTTTTATAGATTGGATTGATTAGTTGTGTAGATCGGCATCAATACATTTTTTTGTGATTCATAGTATTGATTGCATAGTCTAAACAATTAGTTTGGTAGTTGTTGAATAGATTGATCTAAGAACTCGACAAAGGAGTTTATTGTTTAAACAGAAGAGCCTTTTGTCAAACTTATATCATGTTGATTGAAAAGAGTTGTTACCGAACTGATTTGTTGTTCCTTTACTGTTTGGAATACGAACCAAAGGAATTGTTCCAAGTGCTTGGCTTGTTGCAAGTTGGAGGCGCAGGGATACTGAGGAAACTAGGTGAACTATATGTTTAGTTGCTTGGTCTAAACTATACGAAGTTGGTTTAGATTTTGTATATCGGTTTAATTCTGAGGGTATTCCATTCTGGACAAGGTCCCGGGAGTTTTCTGCATTTGCGGTTTCCTCGTTAACAAAGTCTTGTTGTGTCTTTTATTTTTCTATTTCCACAATTATAATTGATTTATTATAATTAGAAGTAAAATACACAAACGTTAATTCCTAATTACTTGATAGTAATCCTATAGTTTTTGGTTAAGTACGAACCTATTATCAAGCAATCATACTTCGTCTTTGTATTGTCTCGATCTTGTATCTATAGTCAATCACGCAATTTGTTTTCGTATTGTCTCGATCCCGTATCCATGGACGATCACACAAAGTGTGGACCGATTCGTTGTATTATCTCGACTCAGTCCATAGACAATCACTTTCGGAGAAATGACTCGTAGGTGGAAAAGTTTTAGATTGAGGTATATTTGGGTACCCTCGTCTTTTCAATGTTCCATCACTTGTCGCTCATATCATCTAATTGCAAAGTGATTGCGATATTATGGTAACTCGTATCATCTGGCTCGGCAAGGCGATGCAAGAGATGATTATTGACATACTTGATGAGTCAAGTTGCATTCCTTTTCAATTTCCTTCCATAATGGCATGTTTCTTAGGCTCATATCTTGATAGTAAAGATTGAAGAATTTTCATCACAATGTCCTGTTGGGGAATGGTCTTCCCTAATGCAAAACAAGTATTAACAATTCCAGACACTTTTTTTCACTAAAATTGACAAAGGAGGAGATTGTTAGAGCACTATTTGGTTGAACCCACCAACCGTTGGTATGTCAAGGTTGGTTATAATATTTTAGTATTTGAAAAAGTGGGGGTACAACAACCTCACCCAATATTTCGCTTAGCAATCTGTATGGACTAACTCCAATATACTTTTAAGAGAATTAACTAGACAGTTAGACTCAATCTTAAGAAAAGTATATCAAAGAGTTGTATCTCAATATCTCAATTCAATCTGCAATCAAACAAATAGGAATTTTCGAGCCCGATTGAATAAGAGAAATAACTTGGACGGTATCACAAACCAATATCCAAGTGTCAATCAATTCAATCAACAACCCAAAGGCCGGATTCAAGAACTGATTGAACTTAACACACAACCTGTGATATTTCAATTATATAAACAAATATAATGCGGAAAAGAAATAACATAGACACCAGAATTTTTGTTAACGATGAAACCGCAAATGCAGAAAAACCCCGGAACCTATTCTAGATTTGAACACCACATTGTAATAGCCGCTACAAACACTAGCCTACTCCAAGTTAACTTCGGACAGGAATGTAGTTGAGCCCTAACCAATCTCACACTGATCAAGGTACAATTGTGCTCCTTACGTCTCTGAATCCCAGCATGACTCTACACACTTGATTCCCTTAGCTGATCTCACCCACAACTAAGAGTTGCTACGATCCAAAGTCGAAGACTTGATAAACCAATCTGTCTCACACATAAAAGTCTATTGTATATATAAATCTGTCTTCTACAGATAAACCTATGAGTTTTGTTCCGTCTTTTGATAAATCAAGGTGAACATGAACCAATTTATATACTGGACTTATATTCCTGAATAACAGCCTAGAAATATCAATCACCTCACAATAATCTTAATCGTATGGTAGCGACACAAGATATTGTGGAATCACAAACGATGTGACGAAGATGTTTGTGACTACTTTTTATCTTGCCTATCGGAGATTAAATCTCGAGCAAATCTTAGAAAATATAGTACTCAATCACGATAGAAAAATCAAGACCAGAACACACAACTACAGAGAAAATAGTTGGGTCTAGCTTCACAGGGTTTCGTGAAAAACCGAATTAGGTTAAAGTATAATCGACTCTAGTCGCAACTAATATCACACAGGATGTGTGGGGATTAGGTTTCCCAGTTTCTAGAGTTGTCCTTTATATAGTCTTCAAATCAGGATTTTCAATCAATGTTTCCTTGGTAACAAAGCATTCAATATTCACCCTTAGATGAAAACCTGATTAGACTCAGGCTAATATCTTTCAACCATTAGATCTAACTTACCTTGTTAGACACAAATGAAAAGTGACTTCATTTAGATATGAGTAACCGTACCTAAACGTGTGTACCTTCTTGGCTCAACAATAGTTAACCGAAGTTAGTCGTATGAACTCTTTCATATCAACCATATTCATCTTAACCATAACTAGTTCAAATGACTCAAATGAAACTAGTTCTGTAGTTGTTCAATTGTTTATATTCTCATAGAAGTATACAAGACACAATTGAGGCAAAATCGTTTTTGATTCACCTGAATCAATTCATGAACATTATAGCCACGGTTTGCAAAATATTGCATTCTTTATTACATAAATGTATTCGTTCATGAACAAACCGATTTTAGAACATAACCTACTCAAGTGTGCAAACGTGTACGCATACCTAAGTAGTCGGACTCGGTTTGGGTTCGCCAGTATGTGAACGGGTACGCATACCTTCCAAACTCAACAGAAATTCCCGGACCTGAACCTCACGCCTATACGCGTACCGGTATGCGTACAAGGTTCCCGGATCTTCACTAAACCAACCAGTACGCATAAGGGTATGCATACTATGGTTCCCGGACTTGGATTACATATATACAAGTATGCATACCATGCTTTATCCAATCATGATTAAGTGTTCTAAATTGTATTTCAATCATTGAAACATTCTCGGAAGACGGGAATAACTGTCTCACACAAACTATTAGCTTCAAAGTAATTTTCAAGTGATCAAATGATCAATACGAAACATTCCGAGTCTACATCAAATGACTGTCTCACATAAATCATGTAAGATGTTACAAGGCGATTTTCACATGATAATCTTTTGACTTTCTTCAAGAATATAAGATGAACTTGGTTAAAGTGAAAGCTTACCATCACATATTTAGAGAAATATGTAAGCGAGTTAAACTCAGCTCGAAATATCAAATGTGTATAATTAAAGTCTATATAGCTATACGAATTTTGTCTCAAATAGGAGATAGAGTAGATAGACTTTTGAGTTATAGATGAGTTCAAGTCTCCACATACCTTTTGTTGATGAAGTTCCACAAGCTCCCCGTAGTAGTTCTTCATCTTCAATCGATGGACGTCGTGAAGTTTAATGCTCAACTATACATTATATCATAATCCGAGACTTAGCTATTAGTAGACTAGAAATCAAGACTTATAGTTTTGGCAAATAAACTTGGCAAACAAGCTTGAGATACCAACGCTTGCGAGTTCGACCGAGCAGTGCTCTAACATCATTACTTAGATTCCCATTCTTCCTATCAAGTCGCTCGAAATTGGCATGCACCAATGGCGCATTGGGGATGGACAGAAAGGTAAGCTATATCGGCATGCATAATTAGCGGATCTTGCATAAGTCATTGGCATCACAAGGATGGTACAACATGAGCCTCACTGATGCACCCTTAGCAAGAACAAGATTAGTGCATGATTTAAGCAATGTCTAACCTAAGTAAAGAGGTGGAATTAGGCTTGCAAAAAACTATGTGCAAGTCCAAGGACGCCTTATACCTGATCAGCACTTGGAAGACAGTGATGCATGCAAGAATGTATCGAAAATATCCTTTAAGGCTTTATACCCTTCGGAGAACAAGGGTAAGTTGGAATTGTGTTAAAAATAAGTTTAAGGCATCATACTTGCAAATTCCAATGAACGTACATTTACCTAGCAAGAAGAGAAGCTTTACAACCCGGTTAGTAGCATCAGAGCGACGCATTGATGGAGTTATGGCAGGTGCACCCCAACGCGATGGATATAAATTTTTCGGTTCGTCACACAAGTAGTACATAATCAATATGGATAGTTTAAGTCATTATGTATAAGATAAAAAAAAAAGACATGTTCTTGTTGAATTAATATCTTGAAAGATAGATTACAAGTACTTGGTAGAATTCAGATCTTGATAATTCGATTACTACCAGATAGATTTTGGATATTGATTTTTTAGATCCTCCAAGAACTTTTCTACACAATCAGGTACATGGACCTTTCGTTTATATATATATTTATTGTGGAAGAGAAAGAGAAAATATCTATATACAATCTTCTTCAAGGGTCTTTTCTTTGACTTACTTGTGATTGTATTAGGTTTTGTCCATACAGGTTGTCGAACGAAAAAGTTAGTGGTGTACTTGATACCTCCTCCTTTTCAACAACTCACTGTATAGAGATCTCAAAGTATAACTTATTGTTCTTATGGATATTATAACATAACACTTAAGGATACGCTCGTTACTTCTCAGTGTTGCAATTTCGAAAAAATAGAAGGTAATTTTAGTTTGTGCACTAGTTAAACAACTTGTTCGAAAGAAAATGTGAAATGCTTGTTTGATTATTGTTCGAAAGCAAGTTCGAATAAATGCAAGTTCGAAATCTTGTTTGGAGACAATCCGAAACTAATTTCAAGTTATGGATATATAGTTTTGAAAGCAATTTAGAAATATGATAGCATGTTCGAAATATTACTTACAACTTTCGAAGTTTCATTCTATTCTTCTAATGAATTTAAGAGGTTACACAAGTTATGCCGTAAGTTTTTTTTTTTGATTATTTTTTTCCGTTAAGGTATGTTGAAAGTTCGAATATCATGAACATATGTTTGCAACTCGCTTACTTCATTGTTCTGATTTATTTATTTGGTATTCAAGGCTTGATGTTTTATATGACTTACGTTGTCATTCGTGGATAATGTAATAAAAAAGAAGACGTAATGGGAAAAACAAAAAAATATAAGAAAAAAGAAGTTAAAACGACGTTGTTGTTTTTTGTTGTTATTGTTGTATAAGGCACGCTTTCTCCCACTATGTTGCTTGGAGAAACGGTTGAAAGAGAATAATTATTTTGGGGTAGTCAATCCTTCCACGGTGATTACAAATCTGTTTGGATATTATTCTAGAAGTTACTTTTTGAACAAAAAAGAGTCAAAAACTAGTTAAGTACACAATTTCAGAATAACTTTTAGAAACAAAATGTTAAATTTTGTTGGAAAAAAAGAACATTTTACCTTGGAAAGTTAGAAGTATCCAAACAGGCTAAATTCTTTGGCAAATTAATCTACGTAGCCCTCACCCTAAGAATGTATATTGTATAGGGGTATTTAGATAATTTTGGAATGGGAAGTCACGTTCCAGATGCCCAAAATCAAATAAAATTAAGATTGTTGTAGGGCCTACGACCCATGGGTGTGCATCCCAACTAGAAGTCGAAGGGTTTCTCTTTACATGTATATACTGTACCTATGTAATAGGCTAATCAACATACATCCTTCTCTTCTCTGCCTCTTCCTTTTTCCCTATTATTCTACTACAACACGTTATCATGCACGAAGCTATACCACAGATCTGTATTGGATCGGTTGATTTTTTAATTTTTATGCGTTACCAGTTATTTCTTTTGAACAAAGAAATTTCGTTGCATAGTATATATTAGTGTTCCACGAAATCTTGATTATCAAAGTATATATTTCACCGTTAGATTTTCATAAAAATTTAAAATTTTCAACCTAACTAGTCGTTATTTAATATTTTAAAATTTCAATCAAATCGGAATATGATGCAATCTCCAAATTATGATTTTAGTAGAACTGTCTTCGTTTAGAAAACCCTAATTATAACAGCGTCGAAAAACTTAAGTTTCGTATAATTTTAATGGTTGGATTATTCTATAATTTTTATATGTAGTATATGTTACCTTCATGGAGACACTGTAAAAATTTCATAAAGATCCAACCATGGAACGTACTCCAAAATACGTGATATTTCCTGCTGTGTCCACAGAAAGGTGAACTGGAACAGTTATACGGCGTCATAAATATCTTTTTATCTAGCCGTTGGATGTCTTTTAAATTTTAATATGTTTGTCGAAATATTGTGGTGAAACTACAGTAAATTATTTATCATGATCTGACTATGACGCATTTGTCTGTCAATTAGAACAGTTGAAAGAAGATTTGTTTTTAATTTTTAGGGTTAACGATATGGGCTCATATGCTAATAGTTTCACACTTATTATCAATGGGCCTGAATAATTTATATATAATGGACCGTATATGTTTATATTCATTAAACATGACCTTGTCAACCCAATGGATTGGATCTTGACCAATAGTTGACCATACTTTGACTAAACCAATTCGACTCTAATTTGACCTTTTGAACTCATAAGTACTTGAGCACCACTAATGAGTCTATGATGTGGAGGTTTGTGTACACAAGTAAAATACGTTCTTCATGAAAATATTCAACTTATAAAGATACACCTTTCAAAGAGGAATCCATACCTTCAACATTTCCAAGGCGACATATTAACTTCAGACGATGTATTGCTTTGAAGGAAGTTTGTCGAAACATTCATTTTCCCCCAAACTTGAATGTTAAGTGGGATGTAATCCACTTGTTAGACTATAATGATTCAATAATTTTGACAATGATATGTTGTAATTAAAAGCACACCTCACGTTTTGTGGAAAAAAACTCACAAAAGTTTCCATGAGTCAGAGATGTAATTTTGGCTCCAGTAGTAATGATACAAAGTAAATGTATCTACCTGTAATGGGACAAAGATGTAATTCTGACTCATACCAATGAGAGTTGCAAATATTGGTATAAGCATTTTACTGAGAATGATACAAGTGTTGTAATGCAATTATCATATATTAATAGTCAACTACAAGAGGTATATGGAGTTTAAAGGAAAGCGAACACACTATATTCTTGGAGAAGGTCATGCCCTAGACATCAACATTAATGGAAACAAGAAATTTTCCAAGTCAATACACTTACCTTTTTTTTTCTTCCCTTTATTCAATCGAATTCGTATGGTTAGATTCTACATTTTGATCCTAAATTGTTGTCTACACGATAGTTTAACATATATTTCATTAGCTAAGATAATAAAAAAAAAATTGCGAAGAATTAAATTCATTGTCTGCACTTATGGAATGAATAGTACATCATTTTCATGAGATTGAAATACTCTAAAGAACTTGAGATATACTCTAAAGAACTTGAGATATACTCAAAAGTACTTGAGTTATAAGGATTATTCGTACATTATGATGAAAAGTATATCATCTTCATGAACAGTAACACTCTAAAGTAATGAGATAGATTTTCTTTTACAACGTAATAAGGTCACACCACTTATTACACGAAACTCTTAAGAAATTTAAATTAGTTGTTGAACTATTTCCTTATAATGTGACTACGATGATTGGGATCATTGAGCGAAGAAATGCTCAATTTTGTTTCCAAGATGGAACAAAGATTAAAAGTCACAAAAGCTCTATATGTACCGAGAGCTAACCACCTTGTTAAATTCCAAAGATACCCATGCAAGTGGATATCATATGGAAACTCACAATGATGATAATGTAATTGATTGCATCTTTTATAGTCTCTAATATATTTGAAAGGAAATATATCTTAGAGAAACTAATGAGTCAATCTAGTGAAATGTAAATCACTATAGTATTTGGATTATTGAATCCATATTGACTTCGACGATGAAATATTGGGAATTGACTCATACAAACTTTGACATAACCATATAGGGTACTTTGGTTGTGACATGATGTTTCGTTTTGAAAGGACTCATACGTACATCACTGCGTTTGAGTGGACGAGACAACGGTAAAAAGATTGACAGAATGCGAAGTAACAACATATCTCTCAATAAGTGTTCTCTAAAGAACTAGATGCACAACCCCCCTACCTGTTATGCTTTTAAGTAAGAGAGCATATCACTTATTTCACAAAGCCTTCCGTAAAATATGACCTAGACCATCCTAAGATGCAAATGGTAAACAATCCATATTACAAATAAAACGAGGTGATATCTAGAAAAATATCCATGCAGAATACGGACCATTAAAGTGACTTATGGCTCTCGTGGATTTTTTTGACATTTTGGACTAGTTATAGTTCCCAAGTAATGTTGCGTTTGGAAAACTACTAGCACACATTATACATGTAAGGACTCACCATCCCTTGTAAATGCTAGAGAGTATACATCAAAAGGACTTGATGATTATTGCATGTTTAATAGGATCAATGTAGAGCATCCTATACCCTATGGTCTCGCAAAGGCTATCACCAAAGGTTACATATGGTACCTAAGGCATGGTTATGCATACAAACCTGCCTTTAACTTCTTGGGGAGTATGCAATATTACACGCATCTTCACTTATTCGTTTTAGACCCACAATTGGTCAACCATTCTTTGCGTACCAGTTGGTAACTGGATATAAGCCTGACATTTTGTGTTCTTACGTATTTTTGATTGCACCATATATGTGCCCTTACGACTCGACATCGTACTATGTTGGGTCATCGAAATGATTAAGTGATTATGTAGGACAAGAATGTCCAACAATTATCCGCATTTTAAAATCTTTGGCAGGAGATCTGTTACCACTAGATTTGCGGGTTATCACTTTAATGAGACAGTCTTCCCGTCGTTAGGGGGGATAAGAAAAAGTATTTTCTAAGGGAATGACAGGAATTATCATGGTGTATTCCCAATGTGTCTCATATTGATTCTTGTACTCCACAAATGTAAATGTGAAGTTAAAGAATAATCAATTTTTAGAATGTATATTGATGTCGCTAAAGTGATGATATCACGCATACCAGCTGCAAACCTACCTGCAAGGTTACAAATCCTCAATAAGGGATATACACCATAGACTAAGATGTTGCAACTATACTTAGTGGAAGTGTGGTTGAGGTCGTGGCTCCATAAAGGAAGTTGGAGGGACCACTTGGTTCGATCAATCCTCACCTAGAAAGGAAGTAGGTGAGGAAGGCACAACTTACTTATATCATCAAAAATCATCTCATAAGATTTTCTCTGAATATGTCCATGAATCAAACTGGAGGACGCTCCGAAGTTTAATGATTCCAGTGAACAATGACATTCCTAGTGGATTATGAGAATGCGCACGAGTCAATGGAAAGATAATGCGAGCATATTGATGATTAATTTCATATACACTTGCTTAAGGAAATAGATCAAGATGAGATCGAACTGTGTTCCTTGTTGCTTAATGTCAACGGATCACATATTTGGCCTATCTTTGACAAATATACAGGTATTTGGTATGGTAGTGCTAACCAACTAAGTGTAAATCCTGTAAAGACCCGCAAGCTCGTCAACGCTATTAGACTAGTCAAGAGACGTATTAGTCGATAATAACTCGATTAGTTGATATAGATTATAATTAATATAAATTAATCTAACAATGATTTAGATACGAAACTAGTATCAGTAGATAGATCTCGAAAAGTTACACAGAATGGACTACTCGAACGTGTCATTCGAATATCGAAAGGAGAAGATGTCATCAATTCTGTTTGAAGGGCAAAATAGTTATTTTTTTCAGTTAGAAGCCTGGTTTCCCATATCAGTTGGGAGGTTGCATTTATCATTGCCGTTGGTATTATCCCCAATCAATCGAGTAGATAAACTCTTATTTCTTTCTTCTTCTTTCTTATTCTTTTTTCTTCTCTTCTTTTTTCTTCTGCTCTCAGTCTCTCTATTCTTCTTCTTTCGAGAGTCCATGAGATTTAATGGAGTGAATTAATCGATTAATCTGTGTGGTGGATGAAGTTTGAGCGATGGTGGTGGTGTTGATGTTATTTGAGTTCAAGAGAAGCAGTTGATGCTGCTATAACTGAAATTAGGGTTTTGAGAATGAATTCGAGTTTATAGGTGATTTGATGGGTTAATTGAGCTGAGGATAGATGAAAAACACGAGGGTTGTAGATGAATTGTTGTATTGAAGTTGATTTGAGGATGAATCAATGAGTTAGGGTTTCTCAAGATGAACTGGAAGTTGGATTATTCATGAGTAAGAAGATTTAAGGAGTGGGTTTAGTCGATTGAGAAACAGGGTGAAGATAATTGGATATTTCAGAGATGTTCATGCACAAATGAAGAATTAGGGTTCATGTGTTCTTCCCAAACCAGAAATTAGGTTTTCAGAAGAATTGATTTGGTGATGTAGTTGTTCAGAGGGTGTTGATGATTGAGTAAGTCTATAAACAATCTTAAATATAGTATTCTAATTTGAACCGTTTTAATTATTGGATTTATGAATAAGAACTGAGATCGGATAAGTTAATTGAGCTAATAGAGGTTCTGGTTGTGTATGATTGGATTAAAGGAATATTAGGATCTTACAGATATGGTGAAGGTGGTGACTGTGAAGAGAGTATGTTTAAATTAGGACTGAATTGTCATTGCAGATGGAACAAGCTTGATATGGGTGAACCTTAGTTGCAGGATTGTTTACTTAAGAAGTATAAGAGTGATTGGTGTTGGTAGTATCCGTATAGAGGTTGTGGAACTAAATTGTCTGTGTATGTGAAGTTTCAGGTATTGTGGGGTGAATTGGTAGTGAACTATGATATCTGCAGGTAGGGATGTAATGGGTGGACGTACAGGGAATGATGTCGGGAGTAATGGGTTGCTTGCACTAGTAGTGGTGATGTTATAGAATCTGGTAGTGTTTGGGGGATAAATGGTGGAGTTGCAGTTATGGTTTAGGTGGATGGAATGAACTGAGTTATTAATGATGTTGTTCTGAAATGAATTGGATGCTAATGCAAGATGTTGTAGAAGTGTATCTAGAGATGAAGTTACAGATGGATACTAAATAGGTGTTAGTTGTACATAGAGATATATATAGAGTTGGATTAGTGGTGTTGTTAGCTGAAGTGAAATGTTTGTATGATTGTGTTTGTAAGAATGAAGGTTAGATGAACTTTGGAGTTGAATCTGTGCAGTGAGAGGCTTGCAGTTGCTTCCTAAAGGTAAGCTGAGGTTGTAATTGAAATTGTATTATGAAGTTATTTTAGATTCGAATGGGATGTATAGAGATTGTATGAACTTGTGTTCTTGAGTTTTGAGCCTGTTAGGCATCCCCGTCAGATTATCTGACTGATTTGGTACCTAGCTGACTCGAGGTATCTGACTGAGTCGAATTAACCCTGTTAACCTGAGTTAAATCTTTTCGACTCAGTGACCAGACCAGTTGACCGTGGACTTGCCTGACCTTGGACGTTGACCGTTAATTGACCCTTTTGACTGTTAGAGACCGTTAGTTGACCCTAGTGAACCAGGCCTTATGAAATTGGCTGACTTAGTGGACTTGGGCTTTTGGCCAAAATTCTCAATTAGAGTTTTGGACCACCTATGGTCTTAGACTTTGGTTCCTTCTACAAAGTTGTATATGTTCATAAGACTTAGTTGATGGGCTTAGAACCATTAGATAGACTTGTATGAGTCTTTTGGCTAATTTCTTAGAGTATTTGTGTGATTAACAGTTAGTTATTAACAACGATTGATTCAAAGGATGAACCGGTGGATCGTGGATCTCGAGGTAGGCGTGGCTTGTCATCAAAAGAGGTGGGAATACTTTTAACTATTTTGAAACCATTGTTGTTTCTTTTACAAAAGTTTATGTTTAACAAACTCATGCATTCTCAGTTTGTGCATTTCATGCATTGTTTAGTTTGTATTATGATTGTTTTGTTGATTCTTTGAATCTTTCCATGAATTAGAAAGGACCTGTAATGTTTTGTTGTCAATATGAATTGTTATGGTAATGAGAATTTCCACATGTGGTATATAGGATATGCTCCTTCATTTATATCTACATGAATTCATCTTTTATGCTTATTAGGTGTGGAACAACCCGGCATCAATATAGCTATGTAGGTGTGGAAAAACCCGACATCACTATTATATATTGTTTGAAGAAGGAGTTTGTCCATATACATTGTTTGTGCATTTCCAGTGACTTAGTCACTTTGATGTTTGGGAAAACATGAATTGTTTTCCAAATCTTGCTCATGATTTCTTTAAAGTTAAATGTTATTCCTGCTGGGCACCCCTTTTAGGGATGATGTGCTCACTCATTCCCACTTTCAGTTTCAGAGACAGATAAGAGTTGCGCAGGAAAGCTTCGAGGAGTTGACTCCGTTAAATAGTTAACTTCTGTTGTGTTTATTATGATGTTTATTTTTTTTGCAAACAAAATGACTATTGTATATGTATCATTTGAGAGAAGTTCTTGTATATATATTTCTGAGCGGGATTAGTTTTGAGTTAACTGTTATAACAGATTTCATAATTGATTGTTTAAATAATAGATTCTTAGTGCCTCTTTATTTAGTTAACCTCTTGGATTAGTCAGCTGCTAGCTTTGGGGGCGCTACAGTGTTGGTATCAGAGCTCACTATTAGATCTTATATGGGAAACAATTGGAATAGCCAGTGCCAGTTAGTGAAATAGATTAGTTAAGAACTGGGTTGGGTTTGTGAGATAAATTTTAATCAGTGAAAGCTATCAATAATAAAAATAATTATTTAATTGATTGATTTGTTTGGTTGTTTGTTTGTTTATGTATTAAAGTAAAAAATTTAGGGTACACCAATAACTTTAGCTAATAAAGTTTAGAGAATAATTAACCTTAATAAACTAACACTTAGTTAATACAACACTGGGGAATAGCGAAGGTTGTGTTTTCTCTGTTCGTAGGAAGTCATTGTTGGGATTGGCCAACCTTGACAGGACAAATGCATTCAGAGATGACCGATCATAGACGTTTAGTATGATTTAGATCTTGGAGATACCGATAAGTATAAATTCACTTAGAAAGATTCGTACGATTCTTCCTTGAAGTTAAAGACAGATATATTATAAAATAGAAATTAATTTAGAGAATTTAAAAGACTAGAATTTATAGTTTCTTCCTTATAGAAATCAGTATAAGAAGTTTGGACTTCCCTATTTGATAGAACTTAAATTAGCGTAGTTGAACCTAAAGCTACAAATTTTAATCTTAGTTGTAGAAGACCATTTAGGTTTATGCTTTGTTTTATATTATTTACGCTTAGCCAAGAGATGGGATTATTCTATAAGGTGAGGAGTTTTTGAAGACCAGAAGGTTGGTTTGATTTTCGAGGACGAAAATGTATTAAGCGGGGATAATGTAAAGACCCGCAAGCTCGTCAACGCTATTAGACTAGTCAAGAGACATATTAGTCGATAATAACTCGATTAGTTGATATAAATTGTAATTAATAGAAATTAATCTAACAACGATTTAGATACGAAACTAGTATCAGTAGATAGATCTTGAAAAGTTACACATAATGGACTACTCGAACGTGTCATTCGAATATCGAAAGGAGAAGATATCATCAACTCCGTTTGAAGGGCAAAATAATTATTTTTTTCAGTTAGCCGCCTGGTTTCCCATATCAATTGGGAGGTTGCATTTATCGTTGTCGTTGGTCTTATCCCCAATCGATCGAGTAGATACTCTTATTTCTTTCTTTTTCTTTCTTATTCTTTTTTCTTCTCTTCTTTCTTCTTCTGCTCTCAGTTTCTCTATTCTTCTTCTTTCGAGAGTCCGTGAGATTTAATGGAGTGAATTAATCGATTAATCCGTGTGGTGGATGAAGTTTGAGCGATGGTGGTGGTGTTGATGTTATTTTAGTTCGGGAGAAGAAATTGATGCTACTATAACTGAAATTAGGGCTTTGAGAATGAATTCGAGTTTATAGGTGATTTCATTGGTTAATTGAGATGTGGATAGATGAAGAACACGAGGGTTGCAGATGAATTGTTGTATTGAAGTTGTTCTGAAATTGATTTGAGGATGAATCAATGAGTTAGGGTTTCTCAAGATGAACTGGAAGTTGGATTATTGATGAGTAAGAAGATTTAAGGAGTGGGTTTAGTCGATTGAGGAAAAGGGTGAAGATAATTGGATATTTCAGAGATACTCATGAACAAATGAAGAATTAGGGTTCATGTGTTCTTCCCCAAACCAGAAATTAGGTTTTCAAAAGAATTGATTTGGTGATGTAGTTGTTAAGAGGGTGTTGATGATTGAGTAAGTCTATAAACAATCTTAATTATAGTGTTTTGTTTTGTTTTGAACTGTTTTAATTATTGGATTTATGAATAAGAATTGAGATTGAATAAGTTAATTGAGATAATGGAGGTTCTGGTTATGTATGATTGGATTAGAGGAATATTAGGATCTTACAAAGATGGTGAAGGTGGTGATTGTGAAGAGAATACGTTTAAATTAGGACTGAATTTTTATTGCAGATGGAACAAGCTTGATATGGGTGAACTTGAGTTGCAGGATTCTTTACTTAAGAAGTATAAGAGTGATTGGTGTTGGTAGTATCCGTATAGAGGTTTTGGAACTAACTTATCTGTGTATGTGAAGTTTCAGGTATTGTGGGGTGAATTGGTAATGAACTATGATATCTGCGGGTAGGGATGTAATAAGTGAAGGTACAGGGAATGATGTTGGGAGTAATGGGTTGCTTGAACTAGTAGTGGTGATGTTATAGATACTGGTAGTGTTTGGGGGATAAATAATGGAGTTGCAGTTATGGTTTAGGTGGATGGAATGAACTGAGTTATTAATGATGTTGTTCTGAAATGAATTGGATGCTAATGCAAGATGTCGTAGAAGTGTATCTAGAGATTAAATTAGATATGGATACTAAATAGGTGTTAGTTGTACTTAGCGATATATATAGAGTTAGATGGGTGGTGTTGTTAGCTGAAGTGAAATGTTTGTATGACTGTGTTTGTAAGAATGAAGGTTAGATGAACTTTGGAGTTTTATCTGTGCAGTGAGAGGCTTGCAGTTGCTGCCTAAAGGTAAGCTGAAGTTGTAATTGAAATTGTATTATGAAGTTATTTAAGATTTGAATAGAATGTATGAACTTGTGTTCTTGAGTTTAAGCCTGTTAGTCATCCCCGTCAGATTATCTGACTGATTTGGTACCTAGCTGACTCGGGGTATCTGACTGAGTCGAGTTAACCCTGTTAACCTGAGTTGAATCCTTTCGACTCACTGACCAGACCAATTGACCGTGGATTTGACCTGACCTTGGACGTTGACCGTTAATTGACCTTATTGACTGTTAGAGACTGTTAGTTGACCCTAGTGAACCAGGCCTTATGAAATTAGTTGACTCAGTGGACTTGGGCTTTCGGACAAAATTCTCAATTAAAGTTTTGGACCACTTATGCTCTGAATTAGACTTTGGTTCCTTCTACAAAGTTGTATATGTTCATAAGACTTAGTTATTGGGCTTAGAACCATTAGATAGACTTGTATGAGCCTTGTATGAGTCTTTTGGCTAGTCTCTTAGAGTACTTCTGTGATTAGTAGTTTGTTATTAACAACGATCGATTCAAAGGATGAACCAGTGGATCGTGGATCTCGAGGTAGGCGTGGATTGTCATCAAAAGAGGTGGGAATACTTTTAACTCTTTTGAAACCATTGTTGTTTCTTTTACAAAAGTTTATGTTTAACAAACTCATGTATTGTCAGTTTGTGCATTTTATTAATTGTTTAGTTTGTATTATGATTTTTTTTGTTGATTCTTTGAATCTTTCTATGAATTGGAAAGGACCTGTAATGTTTTGTTGTCAATATGAATTGTTATGGGAAATGAGAATTTCCACGTGTGGTATATAGGATACGCTCCTTCATTTATATCTACATGAATTCAGTTTTTATGCTTATTAGGTGTGGAACAACCCGGCATCAATATAGTTATGTAGGTGTGAAAAAACCCAGCATCACTATTATATATTGTTTGAAGAAGGAGTTTGTCCATATACATTGTTTGTGCATTTCCAGTGACTTAGTCACTTTGATGTTTGGGAAAACATGAATTGTTTTCCAAATCTTGCTCATGATTTCTTTAAAGTTAAATATTATTCCTGCTGGGCACCCCTTTTAGGGATGATGTGCTCACTCATTCCCACTTTCAGTTTCAGAGACACATCAGAGTTGCGCAGCGAAAGCTTCGAGGAGTTGACTCCGTTAAATAGTTAACTTTTGTTATGTTTATTATGATGTTTATTCTTTTTGGAAATAAAATGACTATTGTATATATATATCATTTGAGAGAAGTTCTTGTATATATATTTCTGAGCGGGGTTAGTTTTGGGTTAAGTTTTATAGCATATTTCATAATTGATTGTTTAAATAAATGATTTAGATTTTTAGTGCCTCTTTATTTAGTTAACCTCTTGGATTAGTCAGCTGCTAGCTTTGGGGGCGCTACAGTGTTGGTATCAGAGCTCACTATTAGATCTTATATGGAAAACAATAGGAATAGCCAGTGCCAGTTAGTGAAATAAATTAGTTAAGAACTGGGTTGGGTTTGTGAGATAAATCTTAATCACTAAAAGCTATCAATAATAAAAATAATTATTTAATTGATTGATTTGGTTGTTTGTTTATGTATTGAAGTAAAAAATTTAGGGTACACCAGTAAATTTAGCTAATAATGTTTAGAGAATAATTAACCTTAATAAACTAACACTTAGTTAATCCAGCACCAGAGAATAGCGAAGGTTGTGTTTTCTCTGTTCGTAGGAAGTCATTGTTGGGCTTGGCCAACCTTGACAGGGCAACTTTATTCAGAGATGACCGATCATAGACGTTTAATATGATTTAGATATTGTAGATACCGATAAGTATAAATTCACGGAAAGATTCGTACGATTCTTCCTTGAAATTAAAGACATATATATTATAAAATAGAAATTAATTTAGAGAACTTAAAAGACTAGAATTTATAGTTTCTTCCTTATAGAAATCAGTATAAGAAGTTTAGACTTTCCTATTTGATAGAACTTAAATTAGTGTAGTTGAACCTAGAGCTACAAATTTTAATCTTAGTTGTAGAAGACCATTTAGGTTTATGCTTTGTTTTATATTGTTTACGCTTAGCCAAGAGATGGGATTATTCTATAAAGTGAGGAGTTTTTGAAATTTTCGAGGACAAAAATGTATAAGGTGGGGAGAATGTAAAGACCCGCAAGCTCGTCAATGCTATTAGACTAGTCAAGAGATGTATTAGTCGATAATAACTCGATTAGTTGGTATAGATTATAATTAATAGAAATTAATCTAACAACGATTTAGATTTCGAAACTAGTATCAGTAGATAGATCTCGAAAAGTTACACAGAATGGACTACTCGAACGTGTCATTCGAATATCGAAAGGGGAAGATATCATCTATTTTGTTTGAAGGGAAAAATAGTTATTTTTTCAGTTAGCCGCCTGGATTCCCATATCAATTGGGAGGTTGCATTTATCATTGTCGTTGGTCTTATCCCCAATCGATCGAGTAGATAAACTCTTATTTCTTTCTTCTTCTTTCTTATTCTTTTTTCTTCTCTTCTTTCTTCTTCTGCTCTCAGTTTCTCTATTCTTCTTCTTTCGAGAGTCAGTGAGATTTAATGGAGTGAATTAATCGATTAATCCGTGTGGTGGATGAAGTTTGAGCGATGGTGGTGGTGTTGATGTTATTTGATTTCGGGAGAAGAAGTTGATGCTGCTATAACTAAAATTAGGGCTTTGAGAATGAATTCGAGTTTATAGGTGATTTGATGGGTTAATTGAGATGTGGATAGATGAAGAACACGAGGGTTGCAGATGAATTGTTATATTGAAGTTGTTCTGAAGTTGATTTGAGGATGAATCAATGAGTTAGGGTTTCTCAAGATGAACTGGAAGTTGGATTATTGATGAGTAAGAAGATTTAAGGAGTGGGTTTAGTCGATTGAGGAACAGGGTGAAGATAGTTGGATATTTCAGAGATGTTCATGAACAAATGAAGAATTAGGGTTCATGTGTTCTTCCCCAAACCAGAAATTAGGTTTTCAAAAGAATTGATTTGGTGATGTAGTTGTTCAGAGGGTGTTGATGATTGAGTATGTCTATAAACAATCTTAATTATAGTATTTTGATTTGAACCGTTTCAATTATTGGATTTATGAATAAGAACTGAGATTGGAAAGTTAATTGAGCTAATGGAGGTTCTGGTTGTGTATGATTGGATTAGAGGAATATTAGGATCTTACAGAGATGGTGAAGGTGGTGACTGTGAAGAGAATATGTTTAAATTTGGACTGAATTGTTATTGCAGATGGAACAAGCTTGATATGGGTGAACTTGAGTTGCATGATTGTTTACTTAAGAAGTATAAGAGTGATCGGTGTTGGTAATATCCGTATAGAGGTTGTGGAACTAAATTGTCTGTGTATGTGAATTTACAGGTATTGTGGGTGAATTGGTAGTGAACTATGATATCTGCAGGTAGGGATGTAATAGTTGGAGGTACAGGGAATGATGTTGGGAGTAATGGGTTGCTTGCACTAGTAGTGGTGATGTTACAGAATCTGGTAGTGTTTGGGGAATAAATGGCGGAGTTGCAGTTATGGTTTAGGTGGATGGAATGAACTGAGTTATTAATGATGTTGTTCTGAAATGAATTGGATGCTAATGCAAGATTTTGTAGAAGTGTATCTAGAGATGAAGTTACAGATGGATACTAAATAGGTGTTAGTTGTACTTAGAGATATATATAGAGTTGGATTGGTGGTGTAGTTAGCTGAAGTGAAATGTTTGTATGATTGTGTTTGTAAGAATGAAGGTTAGATGAACTTTGGAGTTGAATCTGTGCAGTGAGAGGCTTGCAGTTGTTGCCTAAAGGTAAGCTGAAGTTGTAATTGAAATTCTATTATGAAGTTATTTTATATTTGAATTGAATGTATAGAGATTGTATGAACTTGTGTTCTTGAGTTTAAGCCTGTTAGTCATCCCCGTCAGATTATCTGACAGATTTGGTACCTAGCTGACTCAGGGTATCTGACTGAGTCGAGTTAACCCTGTTAACCTGAGTTGAATCCTTTCGACTCACTGACCAGACCAATTGACAATGGACTTGACCCGACCTTGGACGTTGACCGTTAATTGACCATATTGACTGTTAGAGACCGTTAGTTGACCCTAGTGAACCAGGCCTTATGAAATTGGTTGACTTAGTGGACTTGGGCTTTTGGACAAAATTCTCAATTAGAGTTTTGGACCACTTATGGTCTGAATTAGACTTTGGTTCCTTATAAAAAGTTGTATATGTTCATAAGACTTAGTTAATGCGCTTAGAACCATTAAATAGACTTGTATGAGCCTTTTGGCTAATCTCTTAGAGTACTTTTGTGATTAATAGTTAGTTATTAACAACGATTGATTCAAAGGATGAACCGGTGGATCGTGAATCTCGAGGTAGGCGTGGCTTGTCATCAAAAGAGGTGGGAATACTTTTAACTCTTTTGAAACCATTGTTGTTTCTTTTACAAAAGTTTATGTTTAACAAACTCATGCATTGTCAGTTTGTGCATTTCATTAATTGTTTAGTTTGTATTATGATTTTTTTGTTGATTCTTTGAATCTTTCCATGAATTAGAAAGGACCTGTAATGTTTTGTTGTCAATATGAATTGTTATGGGAAATGAGAATTTCCACGTTTGGTATATAGGATACGCTCCTTCATTTATATCTACATGAATTCAGCTTTTACGCTTATTAGGTGTGAAAAAACCCGGCATCACTATTATATATCGTTTGAAGAAGGAGTTTGTCCATATACATTGTTTGTGCATTTCCAGTGACTTAGTCACTTTGATGTTTTGGAAAACATGAATTGTTTTCCAAATCTTGCTCATGATTTCTTTAAAGTTAAATATTATTCCTGCTGGGCACCTCTTTTAGGGATGATGTGCTCACTCATTCCCACTTTCAGTTTCAGAGACAGATCAGAGTTGCGCAGCGAAAGCTTCGAGGAGTTGACTCCGTTAAATAGTTAACTTCTGTTATGTTTATTATGATGTTTATTCTTTTTGCAAACAAAATGACTATTGTATATGTATCATTTGAGAGAAGTTCTTGTATGTATATTTCTGAGCGGGGTTAGTTTTAGGTTAAGTTTTATAGCAGATTTCATAATTGATTGTTTAAATAAATGATTTGGATTCTTAGTGCCTCTTTATTTAGTTAACCTCTTGGATTAGTCATCTGCTAGGTTTGGGGGCGCTACAAAGCCTATTGGACATACATGATTAATTTGTCATAAAGCATAATGAGAAGAAAGAAGCCTTAAAGTATAAAGACTCGCCTTGTGGCGCGAGGTTTCTCGCAAAGCCCTGGAATTGTTTTGTAATGAACTTCATAATGTTCGACTACTCAGTTAGCTTGGTGATTTCAAAAGGACTTGAAATGTAGTATATTTATGTGGTTATTACGTATCTCCGAAAGAATCAAGAGATAGAAGATATTTACAGAAGTACCTGATATCCTTTTTTTACCCAAATTAAGTGACTTAAAGCACATAGTGCATTTACAGTTAGATAGAACGCTCACTTATAGATAGAAGCAGTCAGGCGGATGTGGTATACCCGTCTAAGTTGCTATTTGATTTGGAGGGGGTAGACAAGTATGTTATTTTCCTTGCGAATTCACAAGAAAGTTTCTGATTTGGAATTGTATCTACATATGTCAATGGTACAGACATGATGGGTACTCTTGATGTAATAAGAGACCTTAAAAGCTATTTGAAATCCGAATTTGAGATTAAAAATCTGGGGAAAGCGCGACCGAATACTGAGCTTGTGGTATATCATTCCACCAGTTTGCATATGTCTAAAGTTGTCAGGAAATTTAATAAAAACATGCATCCTGATAGGACTCCCATGATTAGTCGAGGTTCAGATGTAAGTAAGTGACCATTTCGTCTAAAGGAAGATGACGAAGATGTGTTGGGGATGAAATTCCCATATCTAAGTACAATATACGCATTGTTGTATTTAGTATAGTAATATACTCGATTAAATTTTACATCCTCATGGAACTTGTTAACTAGATATAGCTCAGCGGAAACGCAACGTCATTGGAATGATACAATGAATGTAATCATGTACTTAAGAGTAACCATTGACACGAGTTTGTTTTATCCCAGCAAATACATAAAAATGAATGCTAAAGGAACTGCAATCCAAAGGTTGTTGAATATGAAGGAACAATAATCTCTTTTTCAACGAAAGTAATCAGGGGGAGATATGGTAGACTATTTTCTAAGTCATTACCGATATTCAGTTTCGAAAAGTACATGACTAAAGAAACTGTCTGGAACAACTCTGAAAGTAATCAGGGGGAGATGCCGACATCAGGGGGAGGATCCAAGGATATGACGCCGACATATTTTACTTCGAAATTGAAGTTGTGTTGTACTCTTTTTCCCTTCGATCGAGAGTAGTTTTTCCCAATGGGTTTTGTTACTCGACAAGGTTTTTAGCGAGATAACACTAAAAACATCAAGTATGTTGAATGTTGAAGACATAGAGATCACGTTGATATTACTGAAAATATCTGAATCAAAGAAATGAAACGCGATATTCTCTTAAGCAATGTAACTTCCAGAATCAACAACATGGTCTTATAAACATTAAAGTCACCAAAGTAAAGTGTGATAAACTCCTTTTGAACGCATTAGACTAATGAAAATTATCTTACATCAGGGAAGCATCTAATGGTGTGTTGAACTATTTTCCTTCACCGAGGTTGCTTTTTTCCACAGGGTTTTTTTACTCGGCAAGGTTTTTAATGAGACAACAACAAACACTAGGAATATAATTTCTCAGCTAAGGCTATTGTCTTTCCCACGACGATTTTATGCTTTAAGAGTTGTGAAGCAACTAGTCAACTTCAACGAAGCAAAGTGATCATCTGCGACGGATCACCTTTACTTGCATCTATCACGTTGTACTCTTTTCCCTTCGTCAAGGTTTTATCTCGCTGGGTTTTCCTTATCAAGGTTTTAATGAGGCAACATATTCGAGTCCATCTATATTCTAAGTTTTCTTAATATTGTACTCTTTTTCTTTAGTTCAGGTTTTGTCCCTCTGGGTTTTCCTGACGAAGTTTTAACGAGGCAATTAACTTGGACTCGTCGACCTTTGAAAATCGTATTGCATGTGAAGAGTTTTACCAAGGTTTTATCCCACTGGGTTTTTCCTTGTCAAAGTTTTAATAAGGCGATTGATTTCGGCACAAGTCATCAAGAAGAGGACGACATTTGAAGACCTACATTCGAAGCACTATACGTGAAGCAATACAAACGGAGTTCTATTGGACCACAGAAGGGAGAGTGTTGTAGGGCCTACGGCCCATGGGTGTGCGACCCAACTAGAAGCCTAAGGGTTTCTCTTTACATGTATATAAAGGATACTTTACCTATGTAATAGGCTAAGGGTGTGCAGAAAAACCGAAACCGTGGATTTCACCCGCAATCGTCCGTAAAATTGCGTGTGAAAACCAATCCGCAAGAGCCTATGAGCCGGACATGGATAAGTTTTCAAATCCGCAAGGTTTAGCGGTTTGGTTGCGGTTGGTTTTGTAAATCCGCGGATTCATCCGCACCATACGGTAGTAAGGTAATATAATAAAATTACTAAATCTGCAAGAGCCTATGCCAGCTCTTTCTTGCAATTCCGTTAGTCCTTCATAACTCAGGCCATCTTCTGACGACCCAACGGTATTGTTCAACAACGAAATTGTTGCAGAAAAAATTCGAGTAGTTCTAACTGATCCATCTTCGTTGTGAAATTGGTAGTGACCTACTACAGGTACGAGAATCACTTGCTGATTTTGATCGTCTTGGCTTTTGGGATTCCGTCCATCATCAGAATCTAAACTCTCTTCTTCCACAGTCTTATCATTATCATCATCATTATATCATAGTCGTTAAATAAATATAAAAAGTCTTCAATCTAAGATTCCAAATCCTTACTCCCTAATTCTACTTCTTCTTCTCCTTATGTACCGCCTCCCCCTTGCAACTGCGACACAACCACTTTCTTCTACTTCTTCATTTGTAAATGAAATTAAATTTTGTTTCGTTTCCTACGCTAAACCATATTTCTGATTTCAATACCTAAACAAAATGATGAAAATTTGTTTTGGCGGGGTTTTCTTTTGTATTTTTTTTCTTGAATAAATCCGCGGTTAATCCGTAACCGGACCGTACTATCCGCTGATCCGCATAGGTCTAATCCACGGGTGATTGGGCCAGTTACGGTTCATTTTTCCAAATCCGCAACTTTAACGGTTTGGTTACGGGTGATTCCTAATCAGCAACCGTCCGTCCGTTGCACACCCCTAAGACTAATCAATATAAATCCTTCTCTTCTCTGCCTCTTCCTTTTTCCCTATTATTCTACTATAACAAAGATTGAATTATAACATAACACACTATTCATTTTATTAAGCATGCATGAAATACGTACATTTATCCTCATCGAATTTTATACATTAAACATCATCAATAGTCAAGAAGACGGACAAAGGTGTGGCACAATCTTAAAAACAAAAGAAACATCAATCTCAACCTAATCTCTAAGACGGTAGTGCCTATCTCAAATCACACATCGGAAATGTAAAGTAACTAGATTTTGTGTCCGTGCTACGCATCGGACGGACTCGAAAACTACCATCATTTTTTTCTTTTAACCATATTTTTTATTCGGTCTGATGTGGCTTCGTATCGTCCCGTTGTGCATTTTATTTTAGGTATCGTGCGGCTTCGTCCTGCCCCATCGCGATACATTTTTTGTTAGGTGTGGCTCGGTTTCGGCTTCGCCTCGCCTCGACCCGATGCATTTTCGATTTGGTGTTGCACTGCTTCCCCCCTCCGCGTCGCGATAAATGATTAGGTGTGGCTCGGCTTCGGCTTCGTCTTGCCTCACCCCGTCCCGATGCATTTTCGATTGGGTGTTGCACTGCTTCACCCCTCCCCATTGCGGTACATTTTTTATTAGGTGTGGCGGGGCGATGCACTAAACCTTGATGACTCCACGATATCATTTATAAATGATGATTCAGTCATACATTATGGCTACATTGAATTTTCTGTCCCTTCTCCAGCCAAACATTTGAACTCCAACTAAGTTGATTATTATGCATTAAACCATGTTTCAGTTCACTATAAAATTTTTTATTGAGGTATGATTTGACAAAACACAGAGTTTTACCTTCAAATGGAGTTAGTTGTTTATCAAACTCAAAAAATATTTTCCATCAACAGAATAGTCACGCTTGTCTCACTCACAATACAAATTGATTCATATAGTGTAAGATGAATTTCAGGGGAGAGTGAATAATATGAGTATCAAGTATCAACTACTAAATGAACATGAGTATTGAAAAAAATTACTAAATATTTCAGAATGTCAATTGTCGAATACTAAAGTAGCATATAAGTTCGAAAAATCAAAGTAAATGTAAAATTAAGATGTTTATTTAACATCAAACACTAATTAAAAAGAAGAATATTGATAAAGAAAATTTAATCATGCTACTACTCCTTTTCTTGGTCTCCTCCTTTAACTATTGCATCAAAACCTGTCATTGGATAGTATAGCTTGTTCTTCATTTTCCTCTGATTCGGCCAATGCATTCAAAGCGTCCAAGTCTTAGATTTTTTTATCTTCATCCAAAACTGTTTTTTGGAGTTCCTGGGTTTTCATGAAGTACTGCATTAAACATGTGTTTATGTTGGTCAATTTATATAAAGGGTTTTTTGAATGACCTTGCTTAAGCATTTTTTCTTTTATCTTTTTTATTTTCCCGAGCTGGTATTTAGTTTCAAGTGCATAATCTATAGGATATGTATTTCGAAAGATTTTTAGAAAATGGGTTAAACTCTACAGGAAGACACCTGTACACGTACCTGTTTCAGCTGACATCACACAACTTTTAAAGGACAGATGTACTTTCTTCTCATTTTTTCTTGATGGTGTTTGCTAACCTACAATAACCCCAGATCTCAGTAGTTCATGAATTTTGATGTCTATATGTTAGAGTAGTTTCGGCAAAGGTAAGGAAGGCAAAAAAATGCATCCAGAATCTATAAACCTGAAAGACATAAGCATTACAAATAAAGGTAAGGTCCACCCGTCGCGATGCATTTTTTATTTGGTGTGGCGAGGCGAGTACACAAAAAAATGTTTATTACCTGCAAAACACCCACAATTAAATATAAACAGTCAACATCACCAAAGCACGTACAGTTGACCTAAGGTTTTAGTAACTTTACTGATTCCTCCATGGAATTGTTGTTAAGCCTAGTTAGAAAGAAAAAAAGGATAGCAGTGAAGAAGGAACTTACTGTTTATAAAAAGAAAAATAAGACAAAAGACATAATATAGATCATAATGTGCATTGTAAAACTACCTGCACAAAAAGGACCCCTTCAATTAGGTTCCCGAATATCAACAGTCTATTTTCACAAACACCAAATTATATCCAAAAATTGAAAATAAAAGAAATACCAATCATATACTTTAGACGGAAGCGATCTATCGTATTAATGAGTTCTACTATCATTAGTAGTATCTCTCAAGATCCCCAGGGTTTGCTATAGATGTAGAAGAATCAAGATTCACTCACACAAAAGAAGTAGTTTATATGAATCGTTTCCATATACATTCATGTAACAGGAAGTAGGGAAAATAAATTATGGGATGACGTATATAATTTCAGGTTTTCTATTCTTGAAATAGGGCAAATAAATTGAAATAGCCTGATGTGGAAATTCAAAGCCAAAATAATTAATCAGATCCCAAAATGTAAGACAAAAAAAACAAACCTGCAATGGTCGGATGCAACTTCAGTTGTTGGTTTTGATGTCAGGCAAAGACACCCTCCAAGGAAGAGTATCCACAAACGCAATTAGAGAAATGAGAATGCAGTGCTTTTGTTATAGTTCATGCATAACCATATCTGAAACACGCTAAATAACCAAATAAATTAGGATACAACATGAATCGTATGCCGGAAAAAAAAAATCAACACAATAACAAATGAGGAGCGTGCACATAATATTACAAATGTTGAAAGCCAATAAAGCGAACATCTGTCCAGAATGAAAATAAAAGAAGAAGTGGAAAGGAACTAAGGAAGAGAAACCATACGTCTGCTCCGAGGTTAAAATGTTGAAATCATATTCCTTTTTGTACTCCAGTAAGAAAAAGTGCTCACTGGATTACAGGCTACTCTGAAATAGACTATCAACTGTAGAAGATTAGCATGATTATATAAGAGATAATCAAAGAAAACCGGAATAGAAGTGTGTTTATTTTGATGAATTGAAACTAATAACAAACACATTGTAAAGTAATCAGGCATCAACCCTTGAACTTGAAAGCCTACAATAATTAGCCTACTAAATTACTTTTCATGTATAGTTAAACCCAATACTTATTAACAATTCAAACAAAGCTAGTTCAATCATTAATCCCAGTACTACTAATAAATTCATTTCCACAAAAACGAAACAACTTTGGAGGATTAATCAAACAGTTTAGCATTCGACTATGCTTTAACCCCACTATTACTAATAAATCCATTTCCAAGTAGGAATATGATTAAAAAGGAATATGAAAACTCTTTTTTTTTCTCTTTTGCAAATAGTTATATATGCTTCTGTAATTTATAAAAAGGAAAGAAAAAAAGGTCTGACATTGTGTATTATGGCTGCATATTTCTAATAGATACCTGGGTATTTTCTCTTAGAAAAATCTTGTGAATATAAGAGATTGTGGTCCTGTTGTTTGAATTGCAATTCAATGGATTTAACACGCCTGCAAACATGTATATATTTTGAACTTTATTTATAAGTTACTTGATTGTTGTAGACTTTAAAGTATCACCACTATTAACCCCATCAACACCAGAATTGGATCGATAAGTTGCTGAGTGTCCAAGTTCCGATGATCAATCTTGCTAACAGCCTTTGAATACAAAAAGGGAAGCAAATACAAATAAAAGATAACCCTCACCAGCCTTTGAATTACGGTTTTCCCAAACATAAGCTTTCACAAGAAAGAAATCCATTATATCTCTCCCGTAGTTTCGTATCAACAAGCATGTATCCGAGGGAAAAACACTAATCAATAATGAGTGGTTGATGATGAGCACGAAAGTGCGAAGCATTTTCACCCATAAATACATTAGTTGGGACTCATTTTATCACTAATAAACTTGTTTGTAGGTGTTTTTATGAAATAAGCTCTTATGGAGAAAGTTGCTCGAAAAGTGGTTTTTGTACCCCGGAGGACACATGTTATTCGGACTCTCGGTTTTGGATAAGGGGTACCCAATTACTAAGGGGCATCCTAATTGCTATTTTCACTCCTGGATTGGATAAGGGGAGGAGCGGTGATTGCCTTTGATTTGTAAAAGGAAGGATATATTCTCGTTTTGAAGAAAATAGAGGTGAAGATATTGTTTGTGTTATTACATGCTGATTTGGAGAAGATTTGCCGTGAGAGTATATTCTGCATTGATTGGAGGAGTTATATGGAAGGAAATGGAAAAAAGATATTCTGTTTTGATTTGTTATTATCCTGAAGATAGTTCAACAGCTCATATACACGTAACAGAAAAGGGAATGAGAATAAAATCTCCATGATTTGGCAGAGAAGTCAAAAGAAGATATTTTCGGGTTTAAGTGATTTGATTCTCTGAGTTATAATAGGAAGTTACGTAGGATATTCTTCTAATATTTGCGGATGTCTAATGGGGGGGTGTGGGATGAATCAAACAACTTAGAATCGCGTGATAATAATGGAAAATATTCCCATGGAGAATAATGGAGTAAAGAGAGAATATTTGCGCATTGAACAAGAGATATTGGGTGTTGCTGAGACTATATAATGAGTTTACTGGAGTCATAGATGGGCATCGAGAGTTGGGAGAGTTTGTAACGCCTGTTTAGCGGTTTATGTTATTTTTCTCCTTTTTCTTCATTGTAAACACCATTTGAGATATATACAAATAATTTGAGAGTGTCTACATCATGAGTAGCTAAACCCCAACACTGAAACGACGGAGGAAGCCAAATTTCATACATGGGTAAAATTATTTTATTCTCTATATGACTTTTGCACTAATTAAAATAGAATTATGATTTTGATTAATTAGTTGTCATTTCATTTGATGGGTCATGCTTTCTTAGATGTTTTGATGTCCCATACTTAGGATTTACAGCTAATATTTTGAGAATCTATCTTGGCAAAAATAAGAGTCCATGTTTTTACTTATTGAGCTAGAATTGTTGAAGAATAAATAATTGAACTTGATGATATGAATTCGGTGAAATCCTAGTCCCAGTAACTCTCGCTTTTATTTATCATTTTCATTAAACCTTTAAATTTAATCTTCACAAGTCTTAGAGTTCGAATCTTTATTACTACAACAACAATTAAAAATCACATCAGTTGAGCAAATCATAGATGCTTACGCTACTGAATCCACACTTGTACGTGTTGCTATGAAATCAAATTACAGAGATCAAAAATCAAACTTATCTTAGAACTTTGATTCCTTCTCTGATTATAGTCCGTCAACACAAAACATACTTTTGATTACAGCGTGTGCGAAGATGAAATAAAATAACATAGAACCAATCAACAATCCTATCAAAATATAATAAACGGAAAGAAAAATTCGAGTGAAAAAGACGGGAAAAGCGGAAAATACGGTTAGGGTTTAGTAGTGAAGGCTCATCCCATTTTAGTGAAAATCAAGGGAAAGCAAAAATAAGAAATCGAGTGAAAGAATAGTGAGAGAGAAACAGATTAAAGGAAACAGAGAAGGGAAAGAGACAGAGAAGAATGACAACTTGCTTGGGTTGGAGAATTGTCTGTATCAAATGGAAGAAGAGAAGAGTGGAGAGAAGAACGGAGGGTTTTGAAGAAAGTGTGAGAAGGGAGGCGTTCAGGTTATTTTTCTCTCTTTAATTTTCTCGGGATTTTTTTTTCCCGTAAAATTCCTTGTTTTTCTCTCCTTTGAGAAAAAATGGAACCGAGCAATTCTAAAATTGGATGAGGGTCACTGTTGAAAGAGAAGGAAGCTACTCCCACCATTAAACATGGAACCTTATATGACTTAGGATTTTCTTATATGAATTGGACGAGGGTCACTGTTGAAAGAAGAGAAGGAGTTAGATTGTTTTCTTGTATTCTCTCTATTATTTATAAGAGATAGCAAATATCATGCTCAATCTCAAGTTTCTAATGGATATGGATCACTAATTAATTTAAACCTTCATTCTTGTTTTGCTTATGCCAAAATACAATATTTTTTTAGTAACCACCGAGCATATCCAACGCCAAATTCTTTTTTAAAAAAGCATTACCCAGAACATGTTCTATTTGAATACTACCAGGCAAAAAGAATGATGCAAGTGATCCCAAAAATCGGCTACTTTGACTTCTCAACCCAACTACCTCACGACCGACATAAACAAGATTACGACCATTCAACCCATTTGTCCGGTCGTACCGACCAATCTGAAACGTTTGTTGCATCGGTTCTCCAAATCCAGAATTCTCATGCTCAGGATTGAATTTTTGATTGATGACAATTTTATAATCAAAAGCAAACAAATTTATTGGACCTACAAAATCTTTAAAAGATCACAAAAATGCTTTTGAGATGGCTATATCTTATGGATAGATCAAATCAATATCATGGACATGGACCAAGTCTTTTCAAACTTCCGCTTTAGACTTCAACAAGGAAGAGTATTAGATATAGAGTGGGTGACCATGTTATTAAGTTGGTAAATTAACACCAAAACAAACCACTTTTTACTTGGGCCTACTTTATTTTATTTTTTGAAATTTTAGCTCGTGAGAGCAACTGCAGTGGTGCGATCAAAACCAAAGATCAAAGATCAAAAAAAAGACCAAATTTTGGGTTTAGTCCGTGTTGTGATGCAACGGTACATGATTAAAATTTCGTCAGGCGGACTTTAAAAGTCCGCTCCATTTTTTTTTCGTAAAATTTCATCAGGCGGACTTTAAAAGTCCGCCCCATTTTTTTTTCGTAAAATTTTATCAGGCGGACTTTAAAAGTCCGCCCCATTTTTTGTAACTTTCATCAGGCGGACTTTAAAAGTCCGCCTCATTCTTTTTCTTTTTTATTTAATTTGAATTTTCATCGGGCGTAATTTAAATCTCCGCCCGTTAACAAGCGTACTTTAAATTTACGCCCAGCAACAAGCGTACTTTAAATTTACGCCCGACTATATTAGAATTTGGGATTTGGTCGCGACCATATTTGGTCTGGAATTTGATCTTTGGTTGGGATTTGATCTTTACTCCGTCCCACTGTGTTACGATCTCATCCCAAATTTTTGGTTATACTCGCCCATTGTGGATGCTCTGAGAGGACTAGATTCTAGATTTGATCACACGGCAAATCCACTCACCAAACGCAATTTATATCCCATTTGACAGACAGGTAAACACGTTATTGTTTGAGACTCCGAGTTAACTGGCAATTCTTCATTCATTTTCATAGTTTTTTCAACTGCTTTGATGGAATTTGAGTAGTGCATATCTGTCGTAGGAGCCACACCATTCTATGTGGTGGGACCCACAGTGCGTGACTAGAAGTCTAGAAGTTCATGCTGTCTTTTGAAAGGTTCGTGGTTGGATATGATTAAGCTGCAGCCTGCAGCAAGCCGCGGCATCTTATCTTCTTTAAGGAAATTGGAAATCATGCTAAGAACATGTCTAATTATAACAAAATGGAACATTCCAGACACATGTTTCTTTCCATGCACTCGACTTCTTTGTTACTCTATTGAGAAGAAGATCGTTGAGAAGCCTTGTATGATAAACTCATTTTTTTTCTTGAACATGGAGAAACACTTTTTTTTGTTTGTTTGTTGAGAAGATGCAGTGGTAGCCTAGTCAGTAAGTTCGCGAATGAGAAACACTTTTTTTTGTTTGTTTTTTTCTTGAAAGTGGAGAAACACTTTTTTTTTGTTTCCGTATCACGAATTTTACCGTCTTATTCGCGTACGTTTGCAACTCCGAACCCAAGTCGCGTATTATGTGGCATTCCCGGATTATTCGCGAACCGTTCACGAATTTTACGTATCCCGAATGATACGTCCGCTTAATTCGCCATAAATTCTTTAGCTTTTACTTTTTAAAGACTCCACTTTTTGGGCTTTACTGCCTCCCGAGCATACACGACCGAATATTAAAAGTGTTGAAATTTTTATGAAACAAAAACGACTGAAGAGATTTGAAGGTGAAGGTGAGAGAGATCTCAAACTCACTAACCAAGCATCTAAACCACCATACGACGTCCTCTTGGATAACTAATGTTGTATATATTATTAATATCATCATATTAAGTTTATTTTTTCTTTAAATAACTCACACATATGCATAAAAATTGGTCTATGACCTTATAAATACAAATTATTTGTTATATATAGATACCGAATTTTCAGAGCCGAACTCACATTTATAAATCGAATTATACACGTACGTATGCCGTTCCGAATTACTGACGAATCACGTCCCGTTGACCGAATTTTGGACCGAATCTGGATTTTACAAAACCGTATAATACTCGTACGTTTGCCGTTCCGTACGTTTGCCGAATCCCGAATTGCTAACTAGGAGTGGTAGTGTAACACCACTATTTACAAAAAGGGAGAATTTGAAGTAAAACAATTACAAATCAAACGATTAATTTAGAGGAAGCATCAATGCACAGACCGTAGATTTATAAGATCTTATTGCTGAAATCCATTCTAATTTAAGGAGTTTGTACGTAGTCTAGGGACCACTAGTGTAGAGCATAAAAAAAAAAGAAAAAAAAACTTAGATTTACAAGATCTAACAAAGATATTTGGTCGTTGGATATCGTTAGATAGGTGAGCAGGATTTCACTCGATTTGCTTCTTTTTTCATTGGGTGTTATTATAGAATTTCGATAAATTAATTACTTTGTTAAAATAATAAAATTCTATTGTCCCAAATAGGTTTGTATAAGCTTCAATTTTAACTCGATACATTAATAACTTCGCTAAAATGATAATTTTCTTTAGTCCGAAGGCTATTAATTTATTAAAGTTTTACTATAAGTTGTATGGACAACTCACTTTTAAAACCGACTTTCTATCAACAATTACCCTACCTTCTTGACTTCTCCTCTCTGAATAAACAAAATACTTGTTTCATTTTGGGTTTACAGATTTTTTAGAAAATTTGAAACAAGGGTACACAAATCTAAGATCAATTAGATCACCATAAAAAGGCACTTGTAAATTAAGTCGAAGCCATATCAGATTTTATTTTATTTTAATTTTTTTGTTAGAAATCAGAAAGAAAATTAGGTGTGATATAATTATGAAATCGTTATTTCATGTATGATGTGAGCAAAACCGATCAATATTTTTTGTTTTATTTTATATATAAAAGTATTGAATCCGCAAAACCTAAATCAAAACAAAATTTTCTACGAATCCTTTAAATCAGATAAAGCACAAAACCTGAAAAATACGTGTTCCATCCCTTATTCCTGAAGCTCCATTCCTCTCGAAGAATCGTTGTTATGAATTATTATATTTGTAATGGGTAGTATTGTTAAGAAAATATGAAGGGAGAAAGCATTATATGGAGTTGATCTAATATGAAAAAGTATTTGTTGAAGGACTAACATGTCTTTATATATTTGATCATGTTTAATGTTATGATATTTTGATGTCTTTTACGGAGTAGTCAGGTTAATTCTTAAAATTCAGAAATTGTTTTACTAGCTCGCGAACTTGAACTTTTAAATATAAAGACTTGGTTTTTAAATCTCAATTAACTCGCGTAGAAGAATTGATTTGATCAGTTCACAAACTAGATGATTTTGGGATGGTACTGGATATAATTTAATTCAAAGGTACGCGAGTTGATTCATACAGTTCGCTAACTAGCTTATTTCAATTATTTTTTGTATACCTTTGGTTTTCAAGTACACAAACTACAAGTCACGAACTTGTAAAATTCAAGCGGTTCCCGAGTTACGGAATGACTGTTTTGACAGTAAATTAAATGATTCGGTCTTGTGTTATATAATTTATTCATGCTTGTCGGTTCCTGAACCATTTAACCGTGGATTTCTATTTATTCACCTGGTGCACTTCACACATCATCTTTGTGATTCAAAGCAAATTATCACATGTTTTCATGCACATTATATGTAGAGAAGTTTATCTTGCTTTATTACAAAACGATTCATGAACATGGAAACTAGTTCAATCAAGGCACTAGAATCTCAAACAAGGCACTTTTGTGTCCTATTTGCGGTAAGAGTCGTCCTCTAAAAGCCTAGGTTTTATTTAGTGAAACTGTATTAGTTTAGGACTCTGAAAGACTTCACTAAGGAATTCGTGAAGCCCGGTCAGACTATCTTTTACCTGAAATTTCTTGTTATCCGGATCTTGTTCTTATTGGTCGTTAAAGTTTCTAATTTATTGATTAGAAACAAGGAAAAAAAATCACAAAATACTCCTCGTCTTAGACATTTTGATTCCACTCAAGATAAATATCTAACTAACTTCTGGTTTGATTTTTTTAGATTGTTCCTTTGAGGTAAAATTGATTACACATATCTATAAGTTTTGAAGAGTCATAATGTTGAGTTTCCTTGACATCTTCGTTTCTTGAAGATTTCTCATAAGCATATGGATTTTCACATCTTGATTGAATAACCTTCTGAAGGAAATCAAATAAGCATTTTGTTAGAGGCAGAATAGTCACAAAATTCACTTAGGTTGAAGCAACTCCTAGGCATGTAAAGGACGTCATCTAGAGGAATCGTGTTGTGTAGCGTCTTGAGAGATCCAAGATACATAAAGTATCACTACTGAAGATGAATCGCTCATAGGGTCGATCCGTTCTCCACTATAGTCCAGTCTAAAGTCTGATAGTAGGCTAATGTATTTAACGGCTTAATATAGTATGGTGTTCAAGTTCTGGACTAGGTCCCGGTGGTTTTTCTGCTTTGCAGTTTTCCTCGTTAACAAAAACTTTAGTGTCTTGTGTTATTTCTTTTTCGCATCATATTATTTATATAATAGAATATCAGAACCTACAATATTTATTCTTGATAATTCGTATCCTGAAAAAAAGATTACAAAACTTGTTCTTGTTGGATTTCGATTTTGTATCAGTTCAGATACATACTAGGTTATTACTTGGATATTGATTTTTGATATCGTCCAAGTTAAACTTGTATTCATATCAGGTATCAGATCTTTACTGTTGATCTATGCTACTGATTCTGACAAGTTTGTCCATACAGGTTTTCGAATAAAAATTTGGTGTTGTACTTGGTACCCCACTTTTTCACTAGTTCAATTTTATCATCCACTTTAAATGTACCCTTGAAGGGTATTTTTGTAAATAAAGGAAATATGAGGTTGTTCAATTAAATTTCCCTTACTTCTAACAATCCCCAATTTCGCCAGGTTAAAATAGTATATGCCAAATTTTAGGAC
The DNA here is from genome assembly GCF_003573695.1 of Papaver somniferum. NCBI lineage: Eukaryota > Viridiplantae > Streptophyta > Magnoliopsida > Ranunculales > Papaveraceae > Papaver > Papaver somniferum. Next base: position 117,485,828 of record NC_039361.1, on the reverse strand, counting down.
CTACATTTGAGGGATACCTCTACAAATTAGGGGATACAGAAAAAGACAAGATAAAGACATTATGAAGTAATATTGAAAGCCACATATCTAAATATTTTTAGTTATGTCTAAATTACCCTTGAAGTCGGCATTGTTTATAATTGAATCGGCAATGCAGACTGTTGGTATTTTCACAATAGATAATTGGTAAAACTATCGGCATGGCATTTATTGATAAATTAATGTCAACTTGAGTCGGCATGGTATTTAACTAGAATACAATACCAACGGTAACAATTGGCATGGTATTCATCTTCCCATTAATTCTGGTTGTTACTTTTTAACTGAAATTCCTAGTACTCCTTGCGTTTCAAAATTTTAGCCCACTTTGAGTCAAAATACTAAGGAGATCACGGGATTTCCAAGCTACCGCTTATTTATTTACCATAATTGTTTTCTAAAAGATGTGGAGATAAAAAAATATTAATCATATTGTTTTCTATCCTGGATAAATTGGGGCCTGCTAATAGATGACAAAAAAGGTCATCAGAAATAACTTTCACACCACTCATCCTTATCCAGCAATTATCTAAGTACCTATTTGTTGATGGTGGTTTTTAGCTTAGGGTTAAAATCGTAAAACCGTACATCTGATGTGGCATCACTCTGTAAGGAAAAAGAGCCATGAGTGTCAACCTCTCCACTGGCATACTTATTGATCCTTTCAATATATCTACATGAAATTTACCCAGACTGGTGGATGTAGCAACCATCCCAAACACTCTGGAAATTTCGGCACTTCGCCTACATAAGATTCACTTAGTACTTTTCCTGTGCTATGTTCCCCGACAGAACCCTTAATATCGGTATGGCATGACAGATTTATGTTCACTCGCAGCAGAGTAACACAGATCTCCAAGTACCAAAGTTAAGGTCATTGCACGAAAGGCTCAGATAGAAAGCATATTGCACTCTGTAAAAAGGAATTTTGTGGCAGCACACAAAATCTAACCAATAATTGTGATAACTCACAAAAACCTCATGAACCTCACTAATTTGCAGAAATAAGGGTTTTGCGCCCTGCGCAGTATATTAGACCCCATTGGTCGAAATTATGCTTAAACAACTAAGCAATTGATCCGTCGCGGATTAATAGGTGCAGAGTCCTGCCCAAAATCAGAAAACAAAGAGTAACGGAGCCGCAGAGAAGGAGAAAAAGTGTGGACATGCCACAGGCCAGCCGGAGCCACTTGGCCACACCCCCATTTTACCTAAATCGGCCATGCTCCTTTGTCGACCGGTCAGGTCACCTTAAACCTGCTACACTCCCATAAGTCGTAGCTGGGCCCATACTTTCCGGCCTTATTTATCATCGACCAATCAGATCGCATTAAACTGCCAAACGCGCATGCCAGGCGCACATTCCAATCGGCATGCCAAACATGCTAACGGCATGCCAAACTCGCCAAAACGCGCATGACAGACGCACGTGCCAATCAGCATGCCAAACACGCATGTCAGGCGCACATGCCAATCGGCATGCCAAACAGGCCAGACGCGCCTGCCAGGTGCACATGCCAAACATGCCATACGCGCATGGCAGGCACACATGACAATCGGCATGCCAAACAGGCCAGACGTGCATGCGAGGCGCACATGCCAATCGGGCCAGACACGCATACCAGGCGCACATGCCAAAGGACATGCCAAACACGCCACCTACCGCATGCGGCGTGCCATATATGCTAATTAGGGTTTCATCATGCTAAACCCTAATTTAGACAAAGTTGTCAGGCACCGACAGAAGGTAGCCATAATCAACGGCTACCTTTCCTCATGAGATGCAATCTCAACCATCCAAATTCGCCACCGAGCTGATAGACTTGTGGAAACTTTCAGGCGACTAGTCGCCTAAAACTAGTGGTCATGGCTACGCCAGGCGCCACTTGCACCACCGCGCCACTGGCATGCACAAGCCATGCCATCCATGCCGCATTTCCACTGGCGTGCACCAAAAACGCCACTACGCCATTATCAGGCGCCAACACAAGGTAGCCATAATCAACGGCTACCCTTCCTCATGAGATGCAATCTCAGCCATCCAAGTTCGCCACCGAACTGGCAGACTTGTGGCAAGTTTCAGGCAACCAGCCAAGACGAGCCTGCTAGCATCACATGCTATTTTCCTGCGGCAAGCCTCTTGATTTTAACTTGCCACACGTAGGAAAGTGCTACATGTTTTCCACGAAAACACTGGAGACATCAAACATATCACAAACTGGGGGATACTCATCGGGGTATTGATTTGGCGGTTTACAGCGTGCGGCGTGCAATACGCCCGTTACAAGAAAGTGTCATAAAGTGGGGAGGTTAGTAATGGAAAAGAGTAATGGCGTGTGCGTATCCACTTCCCTCATTATGGAAACATAAACCCCAACGTTACACATTACTCTTCCACCACTTAATCGTTTCCACTTCCTACGAGACCAGGGTACGTTTTGCTGCGACTTGTATAAATAGGTTTCACCTATTTCCACCAGACAACAAGTTTTGGTCAGGAGAACAATACAACATCCAGAAATCACCTGATAGCTTTTCAGTCAGCTAGCCAGTTCAACTTTCTGATACAAGTCACAAAACGCCCATACTTCCAGAATCAACAATTCTGGTCTCAACACTTTCTTCGCTTCCCTCTCTAACACCAACCCTTCTCCTTCAATTTGTGACCGAATCAAGTCTGGAACGGCCACTTCTTGGTTTAGGCCAGATTTGTACAGATTGATCTCTCGAATCAAAAGTACTCCCGCGCAGTACATTGTTTAGGGTTTAAACTCGTTTCTCATCCACACACACGAAATTACCAAAACCAGCAGAAACCGTTTTCACCCATAAACACTATTTTACCCCGATTAATTAGCATTAATTAATCGTATTATGTGTTAGTTATGTTTTAGACGTGAGATCAACTAATGTTAAAGTGTTCTTCAAAACATCAAACAACTTAAATTTTTTGATTTTTTTCCCCGTAAACAGTACCCATAATCATTTTACGTTCATGCACTCGTAAACCGATTCTGGGTTGGTGCTTCCAAAATTAACAGAGGACTTCTGTTAGAGCATTGCTCGGTTGAACCCACCAAGCGTTGGTATGTCAAGTTTGGTTGTCGTATTTTAGTGAACCAAAACTCATGTTAAGAGTCGCTTGATTATGTATTAGAGTCGACTTCGTATAGGTTAACTTGAAAGTATTAGGATATGAGACATTACAAGTATTACGAAGACTTGAAGATGTGAAGAAGCAAGGATCTACAACGATAACAATCATCCTTCCACTTGAGGTTAGTGATATTTGACTTGAAATGTTTCATTCCCTAACGTATCTTTCAAGTCGTGCATATTGAAAACATAACTGCGAAGCATATTTGAACTCTAGATAGACATAGTATTAATGAATACAATACGAGGTTTATTGCTTAACCATTAAACTTTGTAGATAAGACATCTCCATAATCATTTGAATGATATTGTGATTATGTATGGGTATGAGGTGAGGATTTCGTCCTAGGGAACAATGTTTACATGTGTTTTAAGGAAGTAGGTTCATAAACTTGTTTGTGAACTTAAAAGGAAATTTCCAGGTGTTATTGGTTTTGTTATTTATTGCATATCTTATGAACAACCAATATGTGTGATTGAGTATAACCGCTCACAACTTGTTTGTGTTCTTGGTAGAACTATTCAAAAAGGCCTGACTTATGTATTGGAATGACTTTTATTAGTGAAACCGATCTTAAGTAATCACCTGAGATGGTATGATCTGGTTTGTGTAATGTCTGACCAAATTTGGGAAAGGGGAACCGATCCTAGTAAGAGGAGAAGTACATCACAAAGGGGAACCGATCCTTGTATGAGGTGAAGCAAGGTTTATAGCAGAAAGGGGAACCGATCCTATGGACATGTGCAACACGTTTTTAGGCAAAGGGAAACCGATCCTATGGACATGTGAAACACATATAAGTTAGATACCATATATATGTGGGGAACCGATCCTAGTACCTAGTCAACCGAATTTTTGGAAAGCTAGTGTGACTATGCACATTACTCACATGGAGGTAGAACAGAAACTTGGTTTGGTAGAACCGTTAAACCCATGATTGTGATTGAATGTTTGTTTGATCAATCACATAGTTCCTAAAAGTCAGATGAACCAATTATAAACTTGTTTGGAAGTGTGGAAAATCGATTTCAAGGTTGTAAGTGTGAAAGAGAACTTACAAAGTAAGGATGTCGACATACTTTGAACAGTACTGTGAATGTTTATTTCTTTAATTGTTCAAAGTTATTCCTTAATAGCTAAAGAAGAAAATCCCAGGATCGAAACATAAGTAAGTTATGAATCTTCTAACTAAGGTTATTAATTTCATTTTGTAGGGAAATATAAGAATTAGTAATGTGCATTTACTAATTAGATTTTCCGAGAAATTTCGATCATTATTTTTAGACAGAGCATTTCCAGGAATTATGGAAACCGAATTTGTGATTTAATGAATATCTTGAGAATATTTTCGGTTTTGGAAATTCCTTGGTGTCCAAACTTCCTTGTCTATAAATACTTGAAGTTTTCCTTTCTAGCAAACTAATCCTTCGTAACAACAGACTTCCTCTTTTGTTGTTGTTATTGGTGTAGCCGCCTATTCGGAGAGGAGGGTAACCTAATTAGGTGAAATCTATTACGTTCGCTCAGTTTAAAGTCTTCTTTGGGATTGAGAAGCTCTAGCGTGTACCGTTGGTGGGAAACTAGATAATTGCGGTGTATCTCTTGTTTTAGATTGATTTAAATGACTAACGGTGGTTGAAATCTGATTTCACCTAGTTTGTTTATGATTAAGGATATTCTCTTCTGATATAAGATTCACTTAAACTAGTTCATAGTTTCGACAGGGATCTTTAGACTGTTGTTAGTTCTAAAGACGATCTTGTGATAATCCATTGTTAACAGACTCCGTATGCGTGATTGATCACAAGAGATTCAAGTGATTGTGTGCAGGTTTTTATTGAAGATTTAAGAAGATATTGAAGATCTGACTTGGGTTTATAATCTTTGGTGTGCACAATACTTTTTTTGGTAAAAGAGGATTCGATTAATAATCGGTTTATCCTTGTGGTAGATTGGATTGATTAATTGAGTAGATCGGCATCAACACAATTCTATGGATTAAGAGTGTTGTTGGCTTAATCTTAAACGATTACTTCGGTAATTGAACATAAGATAGATATAAGGACCTGACGAAAGAGTTTATTTTAAGATAAATGGAAGAGCCGTTGTCCGACTCATATCACTTGGTTGAATAGAGTTGATACCGAACATATTTGTTATTCCTTTACTGTTTGGAATACGAACCAAAGGAATTGTTCCAAGTACGTGACTTATTTATAAGTTGGAGGCATGGGAATACAGACGGAGCTAGGTGAACTATAGGTTTAGTTGCTTGGTCTCAACTATACGAAGTTAGGTGTAATTTTGTGTAGCGGCTTAATCCGGAGAGTATTCAATTCTGGACAAGGTCCCAGGGTTTTTCTGCATTTGCGGTTTCCTCGTTAACAAAATCTTACTGTGTCATTTACTTTATATTTCCGCATTATAATTGTTTTATTATAATTAAAGCAAATTACACAAACGTTAATTCATATTTACTTAATAAGCAATCCTATTGTGTTTGGTTAAGTCCGAACCTTTGTATCAAGTAAACATACTTCGTTGTTGTATTTTCTCGATCTCGTATCCATAAACGATCACACGAAGTGTGAACCGATTAGTTGTATTCTCTCGACTCAGTTCATAGACAATCACTTTCGGAGAAAGGACTTATAGGTAGGAAAAGTTTTAGCTTGTGGTATATTTGGGTACCCTCGCCTTTTCAACTTCCATAATCAGTTGACATGGGCATATATATAATCTGATTACCAAAATCGGGGTTTCCTATGACGTATATAAACCGATTGTTGTCTTTCATAAGAATTATTTTTTTCATTCATTTCATTATCGTAGGAATCACGGATGCATTTAGAACATGCATCAAGCCTTTAAACCCCTAGGCGAACCTAGTGGACGAGTTATAGTCTCGTGAAGGTTTACAAATAGATCAACCCACAAAAACTTCTAAAACCATCAATCTTCGTTGGAGGAATCTGAGTCCAATTCACAAACCATAAATTCCGGGCCATACTCCGGGATTTTGGATACCATGAAGTGATAGCTTGCATCAAATGCGAATGCTTCCTCCTTTTCCTCCAAATAGCGCGCTTTCACGACTTGGTGCTACAAAAACACGACGCAGACTTAATTTGTTAGTGGTGTTTAATTGGAAGATCAAACCACATGGATCACGTAAAATAAACCACAAAAACACTTACAAATTGTTCAATGGACAAGCTAAAGTGGCTAGCGTTCAAAATCCGATGTTGGATAGCTAAATAAGCAAGTATCGCATTTTCGATAACTTGGTGCCTATCATGGACTTGTTGAACACTTCTTTCATTAGGATTTCCAAAAAATTTCCTATATTGGTTATGCACCTTTGTCCAAAAGGTTTCAGCATCTACCCTTACGGAGGACTGATTTTTAATTCGAGTTTCAGCGTACCATGCTTTGGTGAGTTGTTAAATCTTCGGCAGAGTCAAACGATGTCATTGTGGAGGTATGAAATGAGTAGTTGTGGAGTATATGGAGTGAGAGGGAATAAAATGAGCAATTTTAGGACAAATGGGGTCCAAGGATGAGGTTTCTATATATATAAAAAGTCCCTAATGGCTATTTTTTTTTGAAAAAAGTGAAATAATATGGAATAATCGGTCTTCGCGAAGGTCTGTAAAATACGATTTTTTTTTTGTGCCACCAGGAATCGGTCTTTCTTGTGACCAACATAAACCGATTAAAGACATGTAAAAAATTTGAATTTTCACCGACACTAATTGGTTTATATAGATGCATATGTGATCCGATTGTAGCTTGAAAAACATACAGAAAAAACAGCATTTCCAAGGCATGGAGAATGGGATTATAGTTACCCCACACATAAACCGATTCCTTTATGGACCCTATACAATCGGTTTATGTTGACATATCGAGTAGCCCGATTGTTGGCATGTGTTCAGGCAACAGAATTATTGAGCATGCATAAAAAAATTTGATACACATAATTATAATTAAAATTTTAAGTGCATTCAGTTCAACACCATGATCATCCAAAATATAAACCTTAACCATCCGAAGTCTAAAGTTTTAAAAATCAAAAACTTAAACAACCAATTCTTAATAAACTTAAACAACCAAGTCTTAAAAACTTAAATTAAAAAACTTATAAATCATGGAGCACCAGCATTAGGAGCAACAACACCAGGAGCATTTGCAGCAGCAGCTTCTGCTTCAGCAATGGCTTGAACTTCAGTCATTTCTTCAAACATTTCTTCCAAATATCTGTGGCAATTCCTCTCAGCTGAAATCAAATCCCTCCTTCTCCTCGCGAACCTGATGACCTCATGGAGCTCTTCCAGTGCAAGCTTGTCAATCAGTGCGAGTGCTAGCTCCAGACGGGTCTCACGCCCATATGCAAACTTGTAAAGGCTTCTGTATGGTACGGGTTGTGGTTCCCTGTGAATATCCTCATGGGTGAGATCTCGAGCGTAAAATGCTAGGTGGACGAAGTCCATATCTACAAAAAAAAAAGAAATCAAGTTAACAATCGGTATATAACTAAACATATGTAACCGATTCTCAACAACAAAACACACAGGAATGTCAAACATAAACAATCAGTTTATGTGATACATATATAAACACCAATAATGGAATGGAATCTGAAGAGACAATCTTAAGCGGTAAATTAACAAGCAAATAAAACCCGATTATGGGATCGCAGAGTTAAAAAACAAGAAAAGATTGTACCCAGAATCGGATTATGCTAATGCACTTATATATCGCTTCTGGTGATGTATTTTTATAATTCGTTTCTAAACCTAGAATCAGTTGATGTTAATCATCGTATAAACCGATTACTCTGCATGCTCTTCATGGCCGGAGAACAAAACCCAAAATCGGTTTATTCGATATGTCAACGTAAACCGATTCTGGGTAAGATCAAAGATTTTGGTTTTCAAAAATCTAAAATTTAAACATGTAAATCAATGAAGAAATGAGAAAAATACAACGGGCTGATGGAGATTTACCTTTTTCTTGGTTGGATCAAAGATCGTTGGAGAAGAGGATAAAAAGAAAATTGATAAGGGTTTTGAGAATTTGGAAAGATTAGGATGAAAATAGAAAGTTTTTTAGGTTCAGGTTTTTTATGTTTTTGGATTTGCTGAAAATGGAAAGATTAGTATTTATATGAGATAGTTTTAGGAATTAATTTGGGGATAAATTTGTATTTTTGAGAAGTTTGGTAGCCCATAGCCATTTGGTGGAGTGGGAAGGGAAATTTGGTATGCCCAAATAAGTGGCCTAAGCCCCAATTTAGCCAGGTTTTCTATTTAGATAAAAAATTTTAGTGACTTTAAATAAGATCTTACTGAAAATATATTTATAATTAAAATAAATTAACGGTATGACAATAAACAGAAGTAGGACATAATTTTGGAACTTACAAAAATAGTATGGAGGACAGAAGTTTTGAAACAGAGGGAGTATAATTTTTTATTTTTAACCTAAAAATGGATTTCAAATCAATCAGAAAACTCAAAAACAAATGGGAATCACTTGCCTTCTCGTCGGTTTGAAATATGATAAGAAAAGAAAACGACGATAAATAGATAATAGATTTGAAAAAGAGTTCAAAAAAAGGAGAAGAGGAGAACAAAATGAGGGATGATAAATTTAGGTTTTGTTTAAACATTTAATTAAGATAAAAAATAAAGAATAATTTAGTCTTTTTATCACTCAAAACCTCCCCTTATGAGAAAATACAACCTCAGTTAGCATGTGTGTCCCCCAGTTTGTGGGTGTATCCTCCCATATGTGGGTTCAAATTTAGCCCGACTTAACAAGGTTCATGGTTCAATTTAAGAGATATTATCATAGACAAAGTCTCCCACAAACTCAATTTGAGAGAAAGTTTATTGATTAAATCCAATCTTAGATTGAGCTCCAAATAAACTCAATTAGTTCCTCCAGAACGCAATTTATATATAGTGCGGTTAGATATTATTTGAGATATGTCAAGGTTTATCTGAGATTTATTTGGTTATTTTTAATTTTTTATTCTAATATATATAAGGTTGTCATTGTCAATGATGCGGTTCAGCTCGGTTTTGACTGTACCAGAACCGATACCTATAAGCTCAATTTTATTTATTCCAGAACAGTATAGCCGGAAACCAAATTCGGTTCGATTCACAAATGGTACCTTCTACTAAACCGAAAATATAATAATATTTATAACAATTATTATAGACTAATGCTTCCAAACTCTATCAATGAAACTATGGATACTTATAACTCAAAATGATATATATTTGTTGTACTAGGTGTGTCTGCTTTTCGTTACTTAATATATCCTATGATAATCATAACCAGATGCTGCAAATACATAACCAGAGTAGACATTTTCTTTGTTTCTTCTCTTTTTGGTTACAACTTGGAGTATTATTATAACATACCATACTTTTTGTGATGCATGCCTAAGGAAGCATCATTGTTGTTATAAGGGAAATTCCTATGGCAATTAAAAAAAAAATACTTGTTGAGCCAGGTAGATAGGCAAATGTGTTTTTGCAATATGGGAAAGCAGTCGGTGGGGGATGATTAAATGCACGGATGAAGTAGAGGCGCTGGCGGGCGTGGTAAAACCGTTGGCGGGTAAACGAAGACCGCGAATGGCTACTTTTAAACGGTCACCGGAACGGCTAGTTTCTACCTCCATTAATACAGCTCTAGTTTGATCTCACAAATTCACAACAATCTTTCATCCGATCAATCTTTTCTTAATTTCAATTGCTTTCGATTTTCAACCATGAATCCTGATTTTGGTTCTTCTGAGTAAGATATGGAGATGGATGAAATGTTGCATGAAGAAGAGGAAGAAATGTATATGGAGTTTTTTGCGTCAAATGGATGAAGACGCAATTCAAGATAGAAGGAGGCGAAATTTTATGTTGCAATTACAAACAGGGATGACACCAAATCCATTAGAGCCAATGAAGTTATGACTAAAAAATGGACGTGGCGAGATCGACATTGTTACCACGATAAGATGATGTATGATTATTTTAATCATGATTGTGTCTATTCCGATGAAGATTTTCAGCGCCGATTTCGTATGGGCCGCAACTTGACGCAAAGGATTATTGTCGAGCTTTGTCAGGTACAACCTCTATTTAATTATCAGTATGATGCACGACATGTACAAAGATTTAGTCCCGAACAAAAGGTCATTGCGTCCCTCCGTATACTATGTTATGCGGTACCATCGGATTGCTCCGTGTTGGAAAAACAACAGCCTTTAGGTATCTCAAATTGTTTTGTGAAACAATAGTCGAGCATTTTGGTCCAAATTTTATTAAGAAAGCGTACTCAGGAAGATGTTGAAAGAATCATTGCCTAAAACACCACGAGAGGTTTTCCAGGAATGGTAGGTAGTCTTAACTGCATGCACTAGACGTGGCATTCATGTCTGGTTGAATGGCCATGCCAATATAAGGGTCATTATCCAAAACCAACTGTAATTTTGGAAGCTTCGGTAACTCATGATTGTTGGTTTTGACATGCTTTTTTTGGACTCCTGAGTTCAAATAACGATCTCAACACTTTGTATAAGTCACCATTGTTTGAAGATCTTAAGCATGGGATCCCGTCGCACTGTAATTTCACCATTAACGGTCATGACTACACTCAGCGTTATTATCTAGCAGGCGGAATCTATCTAGAATGGTCATCTATGGTTCAAGCTTATAGTCAGACAGGTTTTTGACCGACGACTGTGAAGGATAAGAAGTACTTTAACACCCAACAAATGAAATGCATAAGGGATGTTGAACTTGCTTTTCGCATACTTAAAAGGAAGTTCGCCATCATAGCTGGGCCGTCACGCTTTTTTGATCCTCAAGAAATGAACAAAATTATGCTGACTTGCATCCTTATGCATAACATGGTCATTGAAGAAACCAGACGTGACCCAAACTGGCCTAGTTTTCCATATGAAGATTTGAGGCCAAGGCTTGTGGTGCAGCATGGTCGTCCAACAAGAGGATATAGACTTGCCACTGACAAAATCCATAACCGAGGACTCTATGTACAACTAATAGAAGATCTAACTAAGCACCTTTGGGATTTAAAAGGATCAAGAGACGATGCGTGGGGGTGAGGCTGGGGCAGATAGATGTTATTTTTCAATCTAGTGTTGTTTATTTTAATTAATGTGTTATTTAATTTAAAGTTGTTTGTTTTTCAATTTAATGATTTTTATTTTCATGCAGTAAGACTAAACTTAAAATTAAAATTAAGGCAATTATATAGTGATTTTAACTAAATCATTACATTTAAATTAAACTTAATTAACTACTAAACAAGAATTAAAATCAGTTACATCTAATCAAGATGGTATTCATCTTCGTCTTCTTTCGAGGCATCATCTGCATCGACTTCGTCTTCTTCCACATTCTCATATTGGCCATTTTGTTGAGGGACTTGTTGTTCCGCCATATCCATTTGCTTAGTCCATACAACAAGTTGTCGTACATTCATTGTTGAAGTGTTCAAGGAGAGTAGCTTGTTTATCTTACAATCTGAGGTAACGAATTTGTTAGTTAATCGTTTTCCTGTTTAAGAAAAGCCTGATTTTATTGCTTTTGCTTAACAAAATTTCGGTACAATTGATGTTTATTCCATTATTTGTGTATGGATGTGTGTGTGATTTAATTGTTTCCGGTTAAGAAAAACTATTGTTATCTTGCTTTATTGCTTGGTATCAATTGTTTAGGCTTACGAAATTACGATGCAATTGCGGTACTTTAATGTCTTTGTTTGTTTCAATTGCTTCCGGTTAAGGTAAATAATTATGTAAGTTGATTTATTTGGTTTGTATGAATTGTTTATGGCTTAACAAAAAGGGTTTTCTGAATGAATTGTTTAGTCCAATCGGATTCCGGATAAGAGAAACTAAGTTATTTTTGATCTTAGTTAGACTTATCAAAGTGGAGGTTTCGGTTATTCAAGTCTAATCGAATGCCTTAACAAGAAATGCTAGTTAACTAACCTAGTACTTGTCTTGTTTGAAAGTGAAAGGTCTAAGTTATTATTTGAATAATTAGAATCTGATGAGAAAAATAGAGTTAATTCTGATCTTTATTTTGGTCTTATCGAACAAGAGATTGTATTTGTACAATCGGCTTAGCAAAAGAACTAAGGTGCTTAGTCAATTTTTGATTTTCTAAACTATTAGGGAAAATTGCTTCGGGCAATTGTTTCCTTATAACATATCAAAACAAAATTAATTTGTAGTTTCGATTTTGATATTGCTTATCTAAAATGGTGTGTGGAACCCTCATGCTTAACTCTTATAGGTTGCAAGTCTTTTGAGATTTGTAAGATCCTTTCGGTTTGTCTTTTTTTGCTCGTACCTTTGTCAGTTTGTGACAAAAAGGGGGAGAAATATATGGAGTAAACAAGTGGTTTGGTATCACTAAAGAAAGGACAATGGTGCTTAAACGTTATATTTAACGAAAGAGTAAAGCATAGACTAAGGGAGAGTAACATATTATATTGATACTTGTAGTTATATAGACTACAAAGGGAATAACAAAGACGTGCGGATTGAAAATTTACCTATCTTACCTTTAGGGGGAGTATTAGCTTTGTTATTATAATGTCGACATCGGCGTTTATGGATTGAATGTATACATGTTATTGTGTTGTTGAAACTTGGAATCAAGCGTATGTGTAATGAATTCTTGTAATTTTTTTTATCCATATGATGTAAGAGTTTTGTTACTAAAATTGACAAATGGGGAGATTATTAGAGCATAGCTCGGTTGAATCCACCAAGCGTTTGTATGTCAAGTTTGGTTGTCATATTTTAGTGAATCAAAACTCATTTAAAAAGTCGCTTGATTATTTACTAGATTCAACTTCGTATAGGTTATCTAGAAAGTTACTAGGATATGAGACTTACAATTATTACATGAAGACTTGAAGAATGTGAAGAAGTAAAGAACTGCAACGATGATGTCATCCTTCTACTTGAGGTTAGTTTATTTGACTTGAACTGTTTCATTCCTAACGTATCTTTCAAGTTATGCATATTGAAAACATAACTGCGAAGCTGTGAATGATTACTCTAGTTAGACATAGTATTAAGGAATTACAATCCGAAGTATAACGCCTATCTTTTAAACTTCGTATATAAGACATCGACATATAATCGTATGAACTAGAGCTGGCAAACGGGCGGGCCGGGGCTGGCTTGTGACCAACCCGCGGGTTACGGGTTAATACAAGCCTAAGCTTGCGGGTTGAAATTCTACACGGGTAGTCATTTCTCCAACCCGCGCCCGTCCCGGGTAAAGCTTGCGGGTTCACGGGAGCTCACGGGTTAGCTGGTTTTTGTTGAGTCAACTCGCCAGAAATCGATTTCTGGGCTATTTCCGGCCACATTCAGGCCATCTAAAGCTCCTTCCCAACCTAAGTACTTAATTTAACATCCATCATTTCATCTAATTCATTTGATTTCAATTCAAAAACTCAAAATTGCAAAACTAAACTACTTTGCAATTATATTAGAAGATGGTTCAGCATTATCAGTTTTGGACTTGTTATTTATCAGGGATGCTTCATCAGTCTTCTCTTTGTTTTTCATCTGCAACAACCATAGCTTAGTTAAAATGAGAAGCTATACGGAAATTTGTTTACACTGCAATTGAGATGACAAGTCTTAACCTTTATTTCCAACTGCTTGACCGGCTTCTTCTTTACTGCTTCCTTGCTAGTCTTCATTATTGCAGTTATGCCTTGCAAAAACAGAATTCAATTATCAATGTGGCTCAAAAGCTAACACAAAACCATCATTTCATATCCAGAACATGAACTCCACTATCCAGTGTATGGAAAGAAAATCAGTAAATCAAAACCTATAGTCTAAGGCACTTAGGCTCTAAAAGATAATGTTAAACACCCATATTTTACTATTCTAAATGTTTCATTCTTCTTGCCCTTACTTAAATTTAGAGATAAAACCAAATATTTCTACTTCCTGTAACATATATATGAATTCAAATTAAAGCTAATACCATCACAAATTTTCATTTTCTGATGATAAAAAAGACATGGGTTTTCCGTTAAGAACTCAAAATGTGTTATTGAATCAAAAACTTACAAAATTACAGAAAAATTTTGTGAATTTTTTAGGTTTTCCATCAATAGCTAAAGATATCTACTGTTGTTGATAAAATTTGCAGAACCCATTACATGAAAATGATAAATTAGAGAACCCATTACATGAAAATGGTTTATTATCATTTCTGGTTTACTAATTAGAGAAGTAGAGAAAGGGATTCAGAGAAGTTAGAGAAAGAGATTCAGAGAAGTTAGAGAACTATAAAGTCAGTTCAAATTCAATATAAACACAAACCATTCTAGAAATCATTATTTCATACTCAATTTTGTGAAAACAGATTCAAATAGTAGAAAGCGTTAATTACCTTATTTGGTTCTTCTTAAATTTGAATTAACGCCTGAATTAACACCACCAACATGCACTGGTTTTCTCCATTGTACTCTTGTTTTCTCGATGTCAAACCCCAATTCAATTCCCAATCTTCAACACACAAACCCTAATTAATCCATCACTTCATCAATTACAACTTAATTTCAACTGTAATTTCACTTAATCAACCCATACCCATCTCTAATCACTTATCTAGAACATCAATTTCATCTTTGAATCCTCTTTGCCACTCCAATGAATCCCTAACTACTAATACCTCAGTTCTTCTTCAAACCAATAATACAATTTCCAATTCAGCAGCAACCCTTTGTTATACATCTGATAACAAACCGATTATCCAAACAATTTTCCACTAAAACCAACATCAATCTTTAACCCTAATTCTCACAGAACTATGTCTCTTCGACTAAATCGAAACTTCTAACCAAATCCAATTTATGAACTCAATAACCCAAATCGAAACTGAAGTAGAGCAAGAGAATTATCTAGTTTTTTTTCTTTTTATACCTAGGGCTAGGAGGTGTTGGAGACATACACGTATAGATGGGAGGGGCCACGCGTCACAAGTATCCCATGGCGGGTTGACGGTCTGAACCCGCGGGTACACGGGACGGGACGGGTTTACCCGTTTTTGCACGGGCCGGCATTTTTCCAACCCTAACCCGGCTTGTTTAGAAACCAGCCGAGCCGGGTTCGGGTTTTTACGGGCCGGGCCGGGTGAACCCGCGGGTTTTGGGCTTGTTTGCCAGCTCTAGTATGAATGCTACTGTGATTATGTGTATGGGTATGAGTGGAGATTTCGTCCTAGGAAACAATGTTTTACATTCGTTTAAAGGAAGTACAATTCATAAAATTGTTTTATGAATCGAAAGGGAAATCGTTAGGCTTATTGGTATTGTTATTCATTGAAAATATTTGGATTACCAATATGTGTGTTTAGTATAACCGCTCATAACTTGTTTATGTATCATGGTAAAACTATTCACAATGCCTGACTTTTGCAGCGGTATGACTTTTATTAGTGAAACCGATCTTAAGTAATCACCTGAGATGGTATGATCGATATTTTTAATTGGTGCAACCATTCCTAATCATTGGGTAACCGATCCTAGAACTTGGTTAGGACTAATAACAAGATGTGTAATCGATCCTTGTAATAGGTTAAAAAGTTTTAGTAATTGGTGTGACCGATCCTATAACTTGTGAAACCGATCACAAGTAAGTACCATAAATAAGTGGTAACCGATCCTGGTACTTAGTTAACAATGTTTTGGAAACTAATGTGACCGATCCTAGTAGCCACCTGGAGGTAGAACCGAAAATTGTTTTGGTAGAACCGTTAAACCCATAAATGGTGATTGAATGTTTTTTTATCAATCACATAGTTCTTGAAAATCAGATGAACAAATTCTAAACTCGTTTGGAAGTGTGGCAAATCGTTCCAAGATTGTAAATATGAAAAGGATTTACAAAGTAAAGATGTCGACATACTTTGAACATGTGCAGTAACTCTTATCTTTTATTGTTCAAAGATATTCCTTAATAACTAAAGGAGAATTCCGGATCGAAATAAATTGAGAATCTTTTAATTAAGGTTATTAGTTTTATATGCTTTTAATTTCCAGCAATTAAAATGCATATCTTTAGAAAATAAAATTGGTAATGTGCATTTACTAATTGGATATTTTCTACTGAGATTTCGGTCAATATTTCCACAGAGCATTTCCAGGAATTATGAAAACCGAATTTGGAAATATATTGCATATCTTGAGAATATTTTTGGTTTTGGAAATTCCTTGGTTTCCAAACTTCCTTGGTTTCCAAACTTCCTTGGTCTATCAAAATTGAAGTTTTCATTTCAAGCAAACTAATCCTCAGAGCCAGCAAAACTACCTAGTTGTGTTGTTACTGGTGGAGCCGTCTATTCGGAGAGGAAAGTACCCTAATTAGGCGAAATCTCTTACGACCGCTCGTTTTAAAGACTTCTTTGGGATTGAGAAGCTCTACGAGTACCGTTGGTGGGAACTAATAATTGCAGTTTATTATTAGTTTTCGATTGATTTGATTAACTAACGGTGGTTGAAATTTGATTGCACCTAGTTTGTTTATGCTTGAAAATCTTCTCTTCTGATATAAGATTCACTCAAACTAGATCTAAGTTTCGACGGGGATCTAAAGAAGTCTTGTGATAATCTATTGTTAACAGACTCCGTTCTGTGTGTGATTGATCACAAGAGATTCAAGTTTATTGTGTGCAGGTGTTTATTGAAGATCTAAGAAGATTTGAAGACAAAGAAGATCGCTTGTTTGAGTTCATAATCTTTGGTGTGCACAAAACTTGATCGGCTGGGGATCCAACTATTATCGGTTTATCTTTGTGATAATCTTGATTGATTAGTTGAGTAGGTCAGCATCAATATATTGTCTTAGTGACTAAGAAGTATTGATTGCAAAATCTAGACAATTATTTTGGTAGTTTTATTGAGATAGATCTAAGAACCTGACAAAGGAGTTTATTGGGATAAACAGAAGAGCCTTTTGTCAAAATCATATCACTTGTTTGAAAAGAGTTGTTACAGAATAGATTTGTTGTTCCTTTACTGTTTGGAATACGAACCAAAGAAATTGTTCCAAGTGCGTGACTCATTACAAGTTGGAGGTGCAGGGATACAGACGAAACTAGGTGAATTATAGGTTTAGTTGTTTGGTTTCAACGATACGAAGTCGGTGTAGATTTCGTATAGCGGCTTAATCCTGAGAGTATTCAATTCTGGACAAGTTCCCGGGGTTTTTCAGCATTTGCGGTTTCCTCGTTAACAAAATCTTGTTGTGTCTTTTACTTTTCTATTTCCACAATTATAATTGTTTTTATTATAATTGGAAGTAAAATACACAAACGTTAATTCATAATTACTTGATAGCAATCCTATTGTGTTTGGTTAAGTCCGAACCTATTATCAAGTAACCATACTTCGTTGTTGTATTGTCTCGATCTTGTATCCATAGTCAATCACACAAGTTATCTTGTTGTCGTATTGTCTCGATCTCATATCCATAGACGATCACACGAAGTGTGAATCGATTAGTTGTATTGACTCGACTCAGTCCATAGACAATCACTTTCGGAGAAAGGACTTATAGGTGGAAAAGTTTTAGATTGAGGTATATTTGGATATTGTTCTCGCGAAAGACGACTTTTTTGAATAGAAATAATTCCACAATCCCTAGTTCTATCTGCTTCTATCTTCATATCGAATTCCTTGTGCTCAGTATAGTTGTACTCGTTTGAACCTCCTTCTAATAATGCTCGTTGGTCTGCCTCTCTCACTGCTTTTCCAGCTCTCTAACCCGCTCATCTTCTTCTCTTGATGTTGGTGTTAACGTCTAGATTGGAGTTGTATTGTTCCTGACTACTTGGAGATTCTACATATGGAGATCCAGTTCCTTCACGTGAGGAAGCAGGACCACCATTATGAAAATCCTGCGAGATTGGACCATGTGGTGATCTTGCAGGCATTTTGATTACCTTCCAGCAAGGATGGATTAAACTTGTTAAGCACCCTCAGAATGGTGAAACAACTTTCATGTTGGAAACTCGTTTTGTGGGATCTTTGCCACTCTTCTCGACATCTTCGCTCCACATCCGGTTCATCTTCACCACTTTTTTTGTCGCGCCACATTTGCATGATCAAAGACACTATTCACTAACGGATGCTGAAATTTCGTGAAAATGATGAGATAACCCGTCGGCATCACAATTATTGATGTTACAGGTTTCTTCACAAATTTTTGAAAAATCTTTCTGTAAAAAGTATTATTTTCTTGATAACAACCATTGATTTGATCTAATGTAAATAATATATAATTTCTACAAATTGATTCGTCTTCATCCATCGTATACTTGGCACCACGAATTCTAGTGTTTCTTCGTTGTGATTGTTGTGTTTGTTGTTGTGATCGTTGCGATGAGGATGACATATTTGTTAGAAATGGAATTTATAGAGTTTTTTTTCTGGTAGATTGAGTTTATATGAGTAATTATGCTTGAAATTAAGGAAAAATGAGTATTGAGATGGTATGAAATTGTGAAATTTTGAGGTACATATGAAGAAGGTGTGAGTTTTAAGTTTGAAGATGAGCTGAATTTATAGGGAAAGGCATAAGAGTCGTTGGATGACGAGATTGGAAAGTATCCGTTGGCAGTTTTAGATCTCCCGCTGGAGGATTTACCACAGCGGTGGCGTTTGTAGGAAAACTTCCATGTTTTGAATCACCTGCCAGCGTTTTTGGTGCTGTCGCGTGGTTGTTCTTTAAGCGCGCGTGTAATCTACAACCGCAGTCAACAAACCATCAAATTTATTGGTTTTCCCATCCGTTTCTCAAGTTTGTTGAGTCCATAATGGGAGAAAGATTTGTTTATTCCATATGAACTACCCTAAAGCTTATCTAAGAAAACATCAGGATGTTATGCTATCAACATTCTTGTCCTTTGCTTAAGGATGCAATGTTTACATATGTTGCTTACTAGTGGAAGCATTAATGATACTACGACATCATTATATTGGGATGTTTACCCATGGAAGCATTATTGTTGTTACGATGGTTAATGAAGGAAGCATCTTGGTGCAATTGCATCATTATCTTATGATGCATACCGGAGGAAGCATTGCTATCCCTGTGATGAAAGCATCACTTTCATTATGATGCTCACCTAAGGAAGCATCACTGAATACTTGTCGTAAAAGCAAGTGAACTTGGTATGTGGAAGACATCTCCAAAATATTAATATGTGCAAATGTTAATAAGACATATATACTGAGGAGGTGTTGGTCGGAAGCATCATTGTCGTTGTGAAGCTTAACCTAAGGATGCTTATCTAAGGAAGCAACACTGCCCAGAGGATGGTTATCGGCGGAAGCATCATTGTTGGTATGATGCTTACCGAAGAAATTATCACTGAAGATTTATCGCGAAAGCAGGTGGACTTGGTATATAACAAACGTCTCTCAATTCCTTATACATAGAAATACGAGTATGACATATATATGTAAGGGATGTTGCTTGAAGATGCATTAAATGCATATGCATTAATGTCCATATGATGCTTACTCAAGGAAGCATCATTGTTGCTATAATGCATAGCCGGTAAAACATATATGATGCGAAGGTATCATTATACAATTATGCTTGCCGAGGATGTGTGTAATTATGGGAAATCATCAATATGCCATGTTTATTATCCAATGAAGGATCAATTGTAAACAATATTATGCATATTGCGTGAAAGTAACTTGGCATATCACTAGGATTTTTTTAGCTTTTGTCCTTGCAACACGAGTTTTATTTGATTGCTAGTTCTAAAATTGATGAACTATGGTTTGTGCTTGATCCTTTCATGGTACAGATAAGGTACATAGGAAGCCGCAATGCACAACAATTGTTGTCCAACACCTTGTTGCTCATACCATTTAAGCTCGGCGTGTGAGAAAGATATGATTACAATACACTTGATAAGGTAGTAATAGTCCATTCACTGAATGTTTATACTTCATATCAAGTTATTCGATGTTGCCATATACGTCAATAGTGGATTGCGTATCGAAAGGAAAAAAAGCCAACTAGATTGCAAGTCGTGAGATCTTGCATATACCTAGGTTTCTATGTATGGTAGATCGACGTGCATTTTTCTAGTAAGAAGTGAAGACTTTACGGCCCAGTCACTACATTACGATTGGTGCATTATTGAGTTTCGACCTCCTGGGCATAGGAGGTGAAATCTATCGATGCATCAATCTTTTATCAATAATAAAATCTCAGTATGTAACAGTTGGCTAAAAGGGATGCAGTCGAGTTATAACCAATACATATGATTAAAATCTACAATCCTTGTTAATCGTTTTAAAACGATGATTTTGGCTCGGTTTTAGGATCAAACCAGAGATAAATCATGATCTACCAATTTTCAATAATGTAAAAAATATTAATTATCGTTAGATTAAGAGTTTATTTTGGTTTAAGGGTTAAACATGGCTTATCAGTTTTACATATACCATGTGCAACTTTAACCATATGTGGATACTTCCATTATAAAGTTACTCTAAAGCAATTAGTATACCATATAAATTTGTCTTTTGTCATGTGTGATTGTGGATAATATTATGCATTACTTATGCACAAGATGATCTAAGGTTGAGTATATATCAACCTAATATAGCCGGATATGAGAGGGAAACAACTGAATTCTGTTTTTGTGGGTTCCTTTGATGAGCGTGTAGAGCTCTGGGTAGTTTATATATAGTCTTGTTACAAGTTTGTATGGCCCAGATTCATGACGTTATCCATGAACACTTGTATTATATTGAATATATGATGCTTATGTATGAAGGTAAGTTTTGTGCCTAAGCGTGAGGTTTGTGTCTAATCCCATGTTTGTACGAAATTAAGATGAGCTCATGGGGCTCAAGTTTCATGGACTCAGCTGGGACGTGCTCATGAGGCTCAGGTCTCATGAGGTCTGGTGGGATGTGCTTATGAAACTAAGAGTGAGGTTTATATATCTCGTGTTGTACGGGGCTAGGATGGGATAGTGTGGCTATGATGTCGTGGAGTCTGATAGACACATTTTTGTGACCGAATTGTCCTCAATTTTCAGTATTCTTGGTACTCGATTTTCTACTTATTATGGTGTTTTATGTGTTTGTAGGTATTTTTGGAAAATAAACATTTTTGGAAAATTCAGCTCGAAAAGTTGGTATAGGCACCCGGAGGACACATGTTATTCGGACTCTCAGTTTTGGATAAGGGGCACCTAACTGACAAGGGGCACCCCAGGGAGCCAACTGCTAAATCGCACCCCATTACTGGTTAAGGGGGTTCCATCTTCTTCCTTGATTTGAAAAGAAAAATTGGCGGGAAATTTGGTTTCAACGGTAAAAGATTTATTATCTTTAAGATAAGTATATCTTCTTGCCTTACAAACATGAAGTTTTGAAGAAAAAGGAAGTTATCTTGTATTAAACAAGAAAGATATCCTTAGAAGATTTTATCTTGGATTTTATTCTGCGAATTATAGAAGATATGGGTTAAGTAAAGAAATATATAGAATAAAGAGAAGGAAAAATGCTGAAGATATTTTTAATTAAAAAAAGAAGAAGATTTTGGAGTTATGGAAGAATATATTTGAGTAATGTGTATTTGTGTGTATAAATAGAGAGGTAGAGAGCACATTTGGGGAGGCGGGTAGTCCGGAGCCAAGAGCGTTATTTCATTTGGAGTTTAATATTTTCAATTCTACTTTCTACTGTTTCTGATTATTATTATTTTAGAAAAAGGATTGTACGGTTTATTTTGAGAAATCCAATGGTGATTAATAAAATAAGTTTATTTAATCATATTATCGCCTCTGGTATTATCATGAGGAGCTAGACCCCATTTCTGGGACGACGGAGGAAACCAAATCTCATGAGTGCGGTAATTATATTAATATTATTATGACCATTTGCACTGTTATTTAATTGATTTATGATTTTTGTTGAATGGTTGTCATTTCAATTGACGGGTTATGCTTTCTTACATGTTTTGATATCCCATGCTTTAGATTTACATCCATTATTTTCGAAATCTACTTTAGGCAATGAATTAGAATTAATGAATTTTTATGAGCTATTACTGTTTAGAATTGATATTTGAACCGCATAAAATTGTTGTTTGGTGAAATCCTGAGTCCCAGTGTCCCTCCATCTTGTTACTCATATTTTTTATATTTTTGCTAGTTTTATTATTTTCTTTAATTCAACCTTAAAAATAAATCTCATCAAGTTCGAGTGAACGACAACCTTCTTACCATTATATAAAATTCGATCAATTTTTGGCGCCGCTGCCGGGAAGTGGTTGCATAATACTCTCTGATTGATATCTTGTACATAGTTTATTTTTTTTAATTTTTTTTTAATTTTTTTTTTCCGTACATAATTTATTTTTATTTTTCTTTTAGTTCTTTTTACGCAGTTTGCTTGGAATTTTCCAGGTACCTTAGTTTGAAGTGCTACCAGCAAAAAGATGCACTCGCAAAGCTTTTGCAAGAGCCACTTGGAAGATCCACTAGAGGTTTGCTTAGCTCATTTTGGGTATGATTTTGATGATGATAGTGTTATATGTGAAGTCAATGCCTTATTAGACTCCACACCACTGCTAGACACTAATAAATGGAAACCCAAACTAGAACCTCTAATTTTGTCAGAGTCTCGACTAGTTCTATTAGACGAGAAAGCTCCGACCTTGACCCTTAAGTCATTAAGTTCTGAATTTTTTTGTCTTGATGATATTGATAATGAAACTGTTATAAATGATAATGGTTCTATGAGTTGTGATATTATTGCTCCATTGAGCTATTGTTCCGCGGATGAATTTGAACCAATATTAGCTGCGGAAATCATTTCAGCTGATTTAGAACCTGATTTAGAGAGTGCTCTGCGAATAGAAATTGTCAAACAATCTGAACATGTTGCTTATGGGACTGATGTAATTTGCACTTACAATTTTCTGGTGGGAATGAATTTAAACATCTTTCTGGAGGTTTATAGTATTTGCAGGTGCATATTTTCAGTTGACTGGATTAGTTGGGATAATCCTCAACTTTTTAGACTCTATATATATGATTGGATGTCTACTTTGGGGTACCAACCTCACGTTGTTTGAGATTACATGCTATTGGCAAGTTGGGAAACAAATACATTTCGCTTCATGGGAGTCAACCCATCAGATTTGTTCCCTCTACTCTATCTCTTATTTTTATTGTTTATTTTTGTATTTCTCATCTTAATTTCTACGTTGGATGACTCAATTACATTGCGGACAATGTAATGTTTAAGTGTAGGGGAGTGGGTAATTATCCATATTTTTGCAGGTTTTCACTTTTCTTAGAATTAAAAAAAAAAAAATCAATTGCATAATACCTCTGTTTTGCTTGAGGACTAGCAAAATATAAGTGTGGGGGTGTTGATAAGCATGTATATGCTACATTTTATACCCATATTTATATTAGCTATAATACAATATTTTAGTTACTAATACTATTTTAGTGCTTTTGTAGAAAGTACAAGTGAATTCGACCATCCGGCGAATAAACAGCAAAATGTGAGACTTAATGATGTTTGCGACGAAAATGGAAAAATGTGGTTGGGCTGGTACTTCCATATATCAGTGACCACAATGATGAAATGTGGTTGGCCTGGTATTTCCATGTATCAGCAACCACAATGATCAATTATGCTGGCCTGGTATTTCTATATATCAGCAACACTTATTATGTTGGCCTGGTATTTCCATATATCAGCAACCACAATCATGAAATGGGGTTGGCCTGGTATTTCCATATATCAGCAACCACAATGATGAAATGAGGTTGGCCTGGTATTTCCATATCAGCAACCACAATGAAAAAAATGACAAAATGTAGCTGGCCTGGTATCTCCATATATATCAGCAGCATAAAATTGTTTCATAGGCGAGGCACAAACGCAACAAATGAATTGAAATCAAAGTGGGGTTGGCACATGCAAACTGAAAATGAGAGTATTTTATCTTTCATACTTTATTACAAATATATTCCACCGGAAAAGATAATTTATTTGCCATGTGAAGAATTAATTGAGGAATATTTACACGTGAGATTATTTTGGAAATAAAGTAACTCTTTCTTCATTTGGGAGATTTTGAAAATAAGGAGAGATTATTATTTCATTGGAAGAACGAGGTGGAAATACTATTTGGGGAAAGATACTGATGACGACATCAACTTGCATGCAAGATATTTTCATAGAATAATTTATTTTGATTCTTTGATTAATGAAATAAAAGAAAGGAAAGGTTATAAGAAGGGGTGTCGACTATTTGAGAGGAGACCCCGGCCACATGGCCGTAAGTAGAGAAGGGTTTTGAAGTTTTGTTTTCGATTCTTCATTTTTCATTATCTAGAGTTTGATTTTAGTATGTTTATGGATTTTGAGAAATCCATGTCTAGCTAGAGTCATGTTAGGGTTTAGGTAGAAACCAATTTAGTTGTGTAAACTCTACATTTATATGCTCAATAATGATTTGAATGACTAGCAGTTTTTCTTCATATGGCTTGGTATTTTATTGTTCATGTGATTTTCTTGATTATTTATGCTCTTCAATTGATATGGCGTGCTTTTGGTTAAGTTCTTTGACGTGATATGCTTTAGGATTGATAGGTAATACTTTTGAATCACTACCCATGAAGTGAAGAAAATTACAACGGGGAAATAATATATGAAAATGCATGGAATATATTTTTAATGACTAGTAGAATTTGCATAATTAATTGGTGGAAACCGAAAATCCTAATAACCCGCTCTCATTTTGTTACTGTTAGAATTATTATTATTTCATTTTGTTCCAAATTTCTGAAAATCGTTCAAACATCATCTTGTCGATTAGTTAGTTTTGATATTAATTAGTAGTAGTATTTCACACTCCTCGTGGGAACGACCTGTACTTGCCATTGTTCTGCTAGTTAGACATTGTGCACTCGCAGTATTTTATTGTAGGTCTCCCAACCTACCAGGGTCAGGCGTGGATATACCCATAAGGTTCAAATTGATGGGGTCATATATGGACGTGTCCATAAAACCTATATACAGTAGAGTGTAAGTGGCGCTCAAGATGATCAAGATCATGGGTCAATCGTGGACATGTCTATGAGAGTTATTAAATATAAGAGACTATTGTGCTACAGTGGTTAGAGCACAGATGAACTGGCCGAGCTCTAGAGCTGAGCTGATCGTGCTCTAGGGCAAAGCTAAACTATGTGAGCTCTATAAATGAGTTTGACTAGTTGAGCAACATAACTGAGCTAGTATGATTGACTTGGTTGATCTAATAAGACCTAGTATGACACTTTTTCATGCCCTTAATTTTACGTGTCAGAAAACCATCATCTACAACTTTTATTCGACTCGATTGTGGATAATCAGTTTTGGTTTGATTTTCGGACACATTCTTAAGTTAAACCTCAAATTTTGAGGACGAGTTCATTCTAAAGCTTACTCTCGAACCTCAAAATGAGCCCCATGTCACACTAGTCTCATATGCAGTGTGATGTCTCTTAATCTCGTATACAAACATGTGCCTTATGATGGTACTCAATCTCATGTATGGCATGGTGTGAAACTCGTTTTGAGGTAGAATTTGAGAAAATTTTATTTTCCCCCATAACGAATACCCGGACATTGAAAGATTAAAGAAAAATATAAAGGTAAATACAACATTTAAATTAAACTATTTTTACCTTACACAGTTGATTCATTGGCATATATATAGTTTTAACTATTATAATTTACTTCAGTATCGATCAGTTTTAATGAATATCCTATCATCAAGTACTAGTAGATAATAGGTATTAATTGATTAATTTTAATAGTTCTATAATCAGGAACTAGACTTTTTACACGTGTGATAGTGAGTTCATCCGTTAACTATTTGACTAATCAGATGAAAATGTCAACATGACACTTATTTAATGTAGTATGTACAAAATTGAATAAAAAGGTGCCTAATCAAGCAAAGGCTCTTGGCTTTGGCTAGATTTTAATGAAAAACAATTATTATGGTGTATAATTTCTCTATAATGTAGAGAAGGCAAGCCTTGGTCATAAGATGCTAGACATTGGGTAGTAATACGGCGTAAAAATATCTCAGAAGAACACTGGAAGTTCTTACGGATTCTAAGTTTCCATATTCCGTTATTTTGCTTGACCTTTTAATGTTGTCCTCGATTTTTTTGATGACTCTAACATTTTCAAATAATGAAAGTACTTTGACTTACTATTTAGAGCATCTCCGATGGGAGGATGTTAACTTCCTAAAAATATGGCCACCTAGGATATATTAAGATTTTAGCAAAAAAATCCTCTCCAATGGAGATGTAAAGAGAGCATGTGAAGATGAGTTGGAGAGACGTTAACAAGACATCCTTAATGATATCCTCTGGTTTTAGAAGATCTCCTAGAGGATGTCGATAATCTTAATCACCTAGTTTTCTGTTAATTTTTTATCTTTTAAAAAGTGTAATAATCGGTTATTCCAAGCGAAAAACTAATTTACATAATTTTAACTAAGAGCTTCGTACATGTGGCCATATTGTTCAATAAAATTGAATCCCGTTGGAGATGATTCACTCCGACTTCCTAAACTTAAGGAAATTTTGGTTTAAGAATGTCTTCGTGAAACAGCCGCATGGGAAGAAATTAGAGGTTCCGTTGGAAATGCTCTTGTACTCAAACTATTTATGAACATTCATATCCAAACTCAATATGGTGGTGGTATTCATACTCATACTTAATATACTTAAGAAAATTGTACATTTATGTATGTTTGATTAGGTAATCATTTAATTTGGTAAATATTTTGATAAGCTTAAAGTCCCTTTATTCAAATAGCATTTGTAATCCTCCTTTAATATTGATAATTTGATTATCATCCAGTGAAGATCAACATATTAGTGTTGAATTTAAAATTGCAAGACATAAGATAAATTAATTATCATATGGTTAAGATCTTTTTTTTTTGTAAGTTAAAAATGCATTTCAAACCAAATAATTTAGGGAGTTAGTAACCCTTACAACATTGATAGTAAAGCCCTTTAATGTTGGGCAAAGTGTCTCAACCCTAACATTAGATTTATCTACTTCTAAGACTTGCACAATACAAGACTGAGGTACATTCCTCCAATTAACAAGAGTACGAAATTGTTTAGCTTCTTTAGCCAGAATATCGGCGACATTGTTTACTAATCTAGGAACATAAAAAAAAAACCAAAAAGTTTTGACAGAGATTAAATTCTTTTTTTACTTCATCCATGATCTTCTGATTTTGCCAAGTGGTTTGATATGGTTTCCCATTCAGGTAATCAAAGAGGTTCTTACAGTCACCTTCAACACTGAAATCTGCTATTCCTTCCTCCACTGCCCAAGCTGCTGCTTGTAAGAGTTCTAGAGCTTCTGCTTCTTCCGGGGTTGTGGCTGAGATAGGACCTGCTCTGCCATGTTTGAAGATTCCTACATCATTTCTAAGAATTAAAGAGAAGCCTACTGGTACATTCATTGAAGTCCAGGATGCATCCAGATTAAGATTTTTCTGAGAAGATCTAGGAGCTGACCATCTAGGCTTTTTCTTTAAACTATTAGGGGTAACTTCAGTCAGATAGTTGTCTTTGTACCAGAAACTCAAATGTCTTTGTACCATATGGTTAAGATCAACACACTAATCGTTAAATACAAAGGTTTTGTACACCACTAAGTTTTCATCATCATATATCCAGGTAAGGGTGTAAATATGGTCAGCTTGGGCAGTCTGGTCCGTTTCCTAATCCAGGCTAGACCGTACGGGCCTTATATTTAGTTATCAAAAAAATCTATCAGGTCGGGCAATCCAGAGAAAAATATATAATTAAGTCCCAAAGTCGATTTTATTAACCAGGCTAGGTCAAGTAGGCTACGAGCCTTTTATACCTTGAAGTTCTGTAACAACTTATGTAATTTATGTTTGAAATTTGGAGATTGAATGAACTATAAATTAAATAATGTTAAGCAATTAATCTTTGGAATATAAAATAGAAATAAAAAAGAAAAAAGTTTAATCCAAAATATAACCAAATCGTATCACGATTTATTCCAAGTAAAACTAATACTACATTTTAAGAAAATTCAAAAGGATATAAGCTAAATTCCTTGCGAGATTGGGGTATACCCAGATTAATTGGGGTATATCCATTTTATTCATATCCAAACTAGTGTGCTGCGGGGTGTCCAAAAAGTGTTAAAAGACCAAATTGTCCATACTAAAAAACCATGCCGACCAAAACATATTAAAATAAAATCAAAATCTTTCTTCTACACTCTAACTATACATGTAAAAAATAATAATAATAGAATAAAAAACACGAAGAATCAAAACGAACCAAAAGTCGTCAGGGTATAAGATTGAATACCATGCCGACTTTTCATCTCTGAAATTAGCAGTTACAGGGTCGGCAAGATATCCATCTCTATACCTTGCCGACTGTATTTTAGTCGGCAGGTTATGAAATTAATACCTTGCCGACTAATGCATTTGTAACACCTTCTTTGTATGTCAAAAATCCTATAGTCGGCAGGGTATTTTTTTATCGACCTTGCCGGTCATAAGTTGTCGGCATGTTCTTCACCCGCAGACCTTGCCGACCAGATATAGTCG
The DNA here is from genome assembly GCF_003573695.1 of Papaver somniferum. Taxonomy (NCBI): domain Eukaryota; kingdom Viridiplantae; phylum Streptophyta; class Magnoliopsida; order Ranunculales; family Papaveraceae; genus Papaver; species Papaver somniferum. Next base: position 117,456,882 of record NC_039361.1, on the reverse strand, counting down.
GCATGTTCTTCATCCGTAGACCTTGCTTATTTTTCATACTTTCAGAACTAAAAATGTTGATTCCTTCTATAATTTTGAGCATAAAATCGCCCAACAGCTCTACAATCCCATGTTTATAAGTGTTTGGTAGTACGATTTTATTTCCGTTACAAGTAGAATTCTTAAAAAAAAAATCTCAAAAATCTACCCACATCCATGAGTTCTATCTAAAATAAAACCTAATTTCAAAAATTTAATCAACTAATTAAATTCATTATCCTAATCACATTTATTAATGTTAATTAATCAAGGATAGATTAGTCATTTTTGTAAATATGTGGATAAGGGACTTTGTGTTTTACTTTAAAATGATCTTATTTTGTCTCGTTTGGTATACCTCAATTAATTTGGGTATACCCCGATCAAACCACGGCTAAATTGTTCGAGGCCATTAAATTTTAAAAAAAATTTAGTCCCGCCTCATAAGCGAATCAAACTGGGCGGCTCAATAACGAATTATAACACTATGGATTCTTATAGGTAGGTTCGGACGGGTATTGGCACCCCGAATTTTTCCGGGTGTCACAGGCCTCCCTCCCTTGGTTAGAAATCCTAATCGTAGCCAAGAAAATGGTTCCCATAATGCTGGTTCTCACGCAACACACGAAATCTGATGAAGCAAAGGTGAACAAAAAAGGAGGGAAAACGTGAAAGACACGTTTTAGAACATTCGATTTCCTTGATAGAAAGTAAGAGCTCAATGGGACGGTGTGGGGCCATTCCTCAGTTTTGTGGATCGGGACAACAGAGACGGACTTAAACCGACGTTCTATCACGTATACACGCAATCATATCCCTGAGCACCAATTTGGCGGGAAACGCGGTGACCAGATAAAGTGGACCCTGCCTTTACCTCTCTCTAGAAAGTAAAAATCTCCTTCTTTTTTCATATTATCCATTTTCTCGCTCCTCTCCTAGGGTCTGAGCAATCTCACGTGATTCCACGTGGAATGTTTGACTGAATACGATGTATATCCATTTTGAGGAAACTACAGCAGAGAAGTATGATGTGTGCGGACTGGCCACCGTGCCAACATTCATGGGTCCCACGGTTTTCCTATTAAAAGTTCGTTGTCTATCAGTATCCTAGTTAGCAATCCGTAGATCGGAGAACGTACGAAACGTGATATGTACGGGTATTATTCGGATTTATGAATATCAAATTCGATCAAAATCCGGTCAACGGTTCGTGATACGGTAACAATCCGGAACGGCATACGTATGTGTATAATTCGTTTTAAAGATATCAATTCGTCTTTGAAAGTTCGGCATATAGGTAATTAATATGAAATACATTTTTGAGGCTATATGGTATGATTTATGCACAGAAAATATATATATTGATAATACAACAATTATAATCACCGAACAGCGAGCAGCCCGGTGGTTGGAGCATTCTTCAGAATGCAGAGGACGTGGGTTCAATTCACATTGCGCACATAATTTTTAAAAACTCTTTAGAAAGGAAGGAAACGGACTGAAACAGTGAGAACCGGACTGACTCAGTCCAAGTCGAGCCAATGACACGAACAGACAGTTGTTCGAATTGCATCAGCGTATAAATCGCGTCCTCGGATTTCCCATAAAGTACACGTACCTGGTTCGGAGTTGGAGTGGGACGCCCGTATTGTTCGGTCCCGTTCAAAACGTGAAAATTCGCGAATGAATCATTCGCAGAATTGCTAACTAAGATCAGTATAGATTGGGAAGGAGAGAGAAGAGAATACGTATCGTTGCTACTTGGACTACTGTAGCACAATAATATGGATAAAATCCTTGTCTGAATTATTTTGTCTGATTTCCTCAAATACCCACAGCATGCCGTGTAGTGTGTATCCTTGACAGACTCCTCTCCGTGCTATGTCTAATCGTGGTAAACCATGAGTTTCAAATTTTTTAACTTTAAAAATTTCAGTTGTGAAAGTTGACTAGATTGGGTGTGACAAAGTAGTCCATACTAGGTCATTAGGGGGATTCGGTTTAGATAAACATGATTATGGCTCGCTCGTCCAAAATCAAATTGTTTAGAAAAAAGACGCGTTGTCGAGCAGCGGCATGCGGACCTAATCCACATCCCGAAATAGTTTGTCTTGTAACTTTCGTTTTTTTTTCTTCTCCTCATTTCAAATTTCTTCTTTTTTGGAGAACTAAAAAGAGACATGAAAAGTTGAAAACAGCTGTTTTATGTGCAGAGCATGCATACATACAGCTAATTTCTCACAAGGCCAGCCATAACACCAAGACTTATTTCAGCATTTACATTTGGAACGAGTTATATTTTTTACAAAAGTCGCGTGACATGGTAATGGAAATCTACTGAACACAAAGGACACAACCACTTGTTTGTACAAGTCGGATGCGGACACGTTGAACTTTCAGTAATAGGGTGGTAGGGCACTCCTCACTACACTGTGTAAAATTATGCAAGGCGCTTAGCTGTAAGTTGTGTTTCACACTTCAGTGTACCAAAATCAAGATGAACCCCAGTAGTAGATTTTGGATATGGATGATTTTCCTAAAGATATTTCTTCATTATCATGTGCCAGACTGCCAGTTGTATATATTAACTTTTTCCTTTACCCCGATCATACGACTTACGAGCGAAAATTAACTATATACGACTATCCTGTGACAGAGTTGGAATATTTTAGTCGGGAGACAAGTGTAGAGTCTGTAGTCTGTACTGTAGACAATAAAAGACAGAGAGCAGTCGGCCGCCCAAAATTGTTTGGGGTTGAACAACCTTCCCCTAGTTTGAGGCCTAGGCATATTGTATGCACAAAACTGGACAATTAATCCTAAAACAATAATTTTTTTGATGAAAAAGATTTGTAAAATTTGATATTGTTTAAATGGACGACATTTAGAAGGATACTAAATGGTTATTTTGCCCAACATGATTTTCGAAAGTTTATCTATATGCCCCTAAACTAAACAGTTAAAACCTAAAAATCGTTGAAACCAAAATCATTGTTCTTCTCCATCATCGACAGAGAAAAAAACGAGATTCAATATCTGATCTGAAGTTAGCTGCGGTTTTTGTTATTAGAATCCGTGTTCTTATCTATCATCATAGTCTTCTTTAATCTTTTGTTCAATCCTGTAAGCTTAATTTCTAGGGTTTTGAGTTGATTTTGAATCAAAAATCAAATCAAATCCAATGATTCCAATCCAATTCGATTTTGAATAGGAAAGACGGGTTTGGCGAGGTCCGAAGTTGGCAGCTAATTTGTTTTCCTGGTCGTAAATCTATATTTATGTCGAGGACATAAGCGTTAAGGTCGATACTTTTAATCTATTATGGTTGGGAAGTACCTAGACGTAAACCTAACCTTTTTTTTATCAAAATTACATAGGTTAAGAAAATCATATTTTCCCAATCGTAGACCTGTTTTACGGCGCATGACTCAACTTTTCCCAACCATTGACCTATTTTACGGCCGGGAGTCAATATTTTCCCAGCCATGATAGTTGATGTACCGTTGGGAGATATCAAGACGAAAATTCAATCTATGTTTTTTTGTTTTAGTTATCAAAACTACGTACGGTTACGAAAATCTTATTTTTTCAATGATGGACAACCGTCTCAACCGATTTATAATTGGAAAAATAAGAACTCTCATTCGTAAACAGCTCAAGAACTGTGTTTTTCTCAACCCTGAAGCTTTTCTTTTTATCCCTAATATAAAATTTTTGTTCTTTAAAAAATAAAAGGGGAAAAAAGAATATTATAGGCTATGTTACTAGATTCACTCTCAAAAAAAATAAAAAAATCTCTCTCCACTCTCTCTCTGCGACTTCAGGTAAGAAACACAAAAAATTCTGGCGAGCTCTAACTGCTTAGATCTAGTCAGATCTTTATATATCTGAATAGGTCTGAGCAGTAATAATTAGTATTTAGTTTTTTTCTGTTTTGTTAGTAATTTTTCCAAAGTTTTAGCTGGGGTTTTCTAGTTCTAGGTTCTGTTTTCTCCATGCTTTCCGACGTGGTTGCTTCCTTTTCATGGTGCTTCTCTCTGCCCTTTAATAGTGTATACACATAACTCATCACTCGTCATGTGTCTAAGGAGTTACACGTGGAGGACGCACAGCTGGATACATCAAGGCACGATGCCACGTATTAACACCCAAGGGGCATCTATCATCTATGTATAGTCATCATCGAACTGATCAGATGGCTAAGAATCGTGGAGCATCGAAAGAACGAGTCACCGCGAAGTACTGGAAAGCACCCGAAGATCTGCTTTATCCCATCTCGAGGAAGATCCAAGATTAATGGTGAGGATTGGTCTCACTGACGAGGATGGGACAATGGCATCTGACACCTGTCTGACGCATGCGGATCATCCCAACCACCGGCATTAAACACCCTAAGCATAGAGTATGTGTCAGTCAGCCGGTGGAAGAGGAAGAGGCAACCCATCGCAACTGCACATGACCGTTGAGGCCTTCGGTCAAGAACGAAGATACCAGCGGGATTAGCACAAAGATCGAGAATATAAGGTTGCAACTATCTCTAACCGTGGACCCCATGTATCATCCCTATAAATACCCCTCTCCACTAAGAGAAAAGGGGTCGACCAGTCTTGAGTGAGTATAGGAGATCTTAGGAGAGAGAAATAGGAAAAGTAAGTATGGATTCTATTTCCCCATTTAGATTCGTAATTCACTCAGAGTAGGAGCAATGAAACGGAGAGGTTGTACCTCTAGTGGCTCAGCACGTTGAGGAGAAGGAAACGGCGCATTCATCGGTTCAACACGTTGAGATACAGAAGGACGATTGACAGCATATCGGGAACCCTGAGAACTCCTCGGCGGATCCCACCTCTTGGCAGATGAAACTCGAGGACCAGACGCAGATGAAGTCTTCTGAGCTCGAAGATCTGGATGGGAAGACCTAGGTGGACCTAAGTTGAATGCATGATTAATTTATCCTCCACTAATTAGACGATGACGAGCCCGAAAGCTCAGAGTCTAGAAAGCGCTGCACTTATGTTGTTTTATATATATTTCACCTCTCGTAATGATTCTATATGCAGTGCGAACATTGTTTGTGAACATAAAGATGCATCGTTATTTTTGTGTTCACAAATAGTGCTTTTCTTTGGATTTAATAGCTATACTTTGTCATGTTACTTCGTGTTCAAGTACATCGGCGATGTACTCCGGCCATCAGAACCTTCATTGTCAAGATCAAGACTTTGTGCAAAATATTTCACGGGAGGTCATCTTTGTCCAGAAGAAAAATTAAACAAAATGGTTGGATTATATTTCAAAACCCGACTTTGTCGGTTCTCACATGCTTATTTTGGGTCATTTTCCGGTGTCTCGACCCTTCTCATGCCGGAATATTAGCTTGTGTACTAATATAGTGTGTTTCTCTATGATTCTTGATAATGTATTGATTATCCGTGTAAGCTTGATGAATTACTATTAATGAAATTGATGAAGCTAAAAAAAAAAAGACTATGTTACTATTGTCAAACGTATATACTAATTTTGCAAAACAGATGCCTGAAAAAAAGAAAAAAAAAAGAGTATTGTAGACTAAGTTACTATTGTCAATCGTATATACTAATTTTATTACAAAACAGATGCTTGGGGATCGTCCAAAAGTAAACGGCCATACAACAAAAAACAAAAGAAAAGAAAAAGAGAAGTCTATACGGTGAAAATGTCGTAATTACAAATGCCACACGCAAATGTATTGCCGGATAAGTTGGGTAGAAACAATAAACCACATTTTGTCAAAGACATATATCTTGGTCCATGTCAGATTCGGTATTAAAGTAGTATATCAGATTGACAAATTTCTGATGGCCAAGATGGATAATGGATATCTATTGGATAACAGTTCCCATATTTTATATACCTAAGGAAAAACAAACAAAAAACTTTGATTGTTCATTTGATTCTTCGGATATCCATTTCAATAGCTTTCATTGAAAAGCTACTACTACTCGATCATGATAAGTCCCAAGAGAATTTTAAAATATAATATCTAAGAGCAACTGCAGTGGTACGACTATACCCAAAGATCAAAGATCAAAAAACGGGATCAAATTTGAGTTTATTCTGTACTGTGACGCTACGGGATGAAGACCAAATTTGATCGAGCGGATAATTTAGTTACGTTTGAAGACGGGCGGATAATTCAGTTACGTTTGATTTGTGGGCGGAGATTTAAATTACGTTTGAGACAGGCGTAGGTTAAAATAACGCCTGACGACGGGCGTAAATATAAATTACGTTTCACGTGGGACGGGTTTTTAAATTACGCCCGTTTGTCAGGCGGATGATCATCTCACCGTGCCAACGCACGTAAAATAAAATTACGCCTGGCGATAACACGTTTCTTTAGCACGTATACATACACACGGGCGGAAGCATTCTAGTACGCCTGAATGGGGCGGAAGCATTCTAGTACGCCTGAATGGGGCGGAAGCATTCTAGTACGCCTGCTAATGAGGCGTAAATTTTTTTTACGCCTATGTGGGACGTAAACGTAATTTAGATACGTATGATAAAACTAAAGATCAAATAGGCGTGATTTTAATGTCCGTTTCCATGATCATCTCAGCTGGGTGAAATATTTCCTCTCTAATGCGTCAATATGGTTGTGGCTAACTCTTTCCTATAATGTGTTCCACCCATTTTCCTCCATGTATAACTAAACGTTTGCATAGAACATTTGGTTCTTTCCCTGATACTATTTTTTTCTTGCCGAATACAAACGAATGATATGAAAATGTGAAAGGAATTCATCTGGTATATATAGGTATAAAATAAACCCGTTATTAACATTCAATTTCAAACGTTCGAAAGATATAAATATCTTACCAACGGTCAAAAATCTGCTACGCAATCTCCAACGCCAACGTTCGAAAAATTTATCATTCTAACGTTCGAAAATTTTCATTTCATGTTTCATAATTTTGCTGATAAGGCGTAAAAAAAAGTCCGTTTGAGAGGGGCGGAATTTTGGTGTCCGCCCCAGAGAGGCGGAATTTTGGTGTCCGCCTGGCAACGCGCGGAATTCTTTTGTCCGTCTCATCAGGCGTAAATTTATGTTACGCCCGCAACAAACGTAAATTTAAATTCCGCCCCACCAACATACGTAAATTTGGTTTACGCCCGTTAACAAGCGTACTTTAAATTTACGCCCAGCATCAAGCGTACTTTAAATTTACGCCCGACTATATTAGAATTTGGGATTTGGTCGCGACCATATTTGGTCTGGAATTTGATCTTTGGTCCAAATTTGATCTTTACTCCGTCCCACTGTGTTAGGATCTCATCCCATAAATTTGGTTATACTCGCCCACTGTGAATGCTCTAACAAAGTCGCCAACGCAGTATAATCAACTCGCGTGTCTTATTATTCTAATATCCTCTATGTAAACACGATTATGCGCGTTCGCTTTAACAAATTAATATATTATCATTAGTAATAATACTATTATTACTGTTGTTTTACGTTTTTGATCTTAAATTTCTTAAGAATTTTAAAACCAAAGTTTTCATTAGTCAGATAATTTTTTTGTTTAGTGGAAGGGATAAACTTTATCTAAATCCTTTCTTTACCTAAAAGGGACAATTAGGTGTTTTGGTGTTAAATTAATCAGGATTAGCTTTGCCTGTTAAGGTAAGTTCCCCATGTACAATTCTTGTCAAACAACTCCTCTCCCTCCCTAGTAAGAAAATATTTTCTACTTGCTTGATTTTTCATTTTACTGATTGTGTATAAACATTATATGTTTAGGTGCTTAACCAATTAGGTAAAATTTTATTTACTTGTAAAATCAAATACCTAACCTCCTCCCCACTCGGAGAAATTTGGTGTGATGATATTAACAAGTTGTCTAAGTTATGGATCAGGTCAACTTGAATAAGACCAATGACTGGATAACCAATAACAAGTTTGTTAATTTGGCCAAACTAGCTAAGATGTTAATTATCTTAAACTATTTGTCATTTTGTTTGATTCATATTCTAAAATTTGAATGTCTCACTTTCTTTTTTCCCCCTCTCTTTCTCTTTGCCACTTCCGATTCTTTATGGTGTCTTCTTACGCAATTGATTAATATTCAATCGATGAGGAGATTTAGTTGACAATACTTACTCCGGTATACTTAATAAATGACATTATCTCGTGAGATGAAATAACAGATTATTAGGACGGATTGATTAAAAATTCGGTGTCGACAAATTTTACTGGTATCATCACGCAGTAATTTTCTATTGTATAAAAGTGACACTAGTTTTACTAAACAACATCAAATTACTCTTTATTGTTCATGTGGTGAAATAACGAAAATTAAATGACCTCTTTCTATTAAATAAATCTAGGCTACTCTTCATTAGAAAAAACCTATTAAAACAAAAAAAAAAAAAAAAAATTTAGGTGTAATGTTTTTCCGAAATGAATAAACCGAACTCTTATAAAAATATTCTCAAAAATTAAAAATATTCAGCCGAACATCATTTCCTCCATTGCCAGACTACACAAGCCTTCTTATTTTCCTTTCTCATAAATTCCAAAGTTTGTTTCTTTTTAGGTAAAAAATGATATATTGAAGAAAAAAAACAGAATTTACAAACAGAAAAGAAAAACCCCAAAAAACAAATAAAACCCAATTACATATTCATGATATCTTCTCAATGATAAAGAATATGAATCATGGTGAAGCCCTTTAAAATAATTATGGTAGAACTCCACATGCATAAGTTCAGCTTAATCGCATGTAGTAGATCTTCATTATCCTTAGGACGTCTTCCATGCACCCTTCGATTTCTCTCAAACCACAGTTTCCAGATTATGGCAAAAGTAAGTAAATGCCAAACAAATTTGACCCTCTTAGATATCATGTTGATTCCCCAGCTCTGAACCGAGTTCTTGAAATTGTCATGAAAAACCCATGTCATTCGTACAGAAAGAAAGAAATCACACATATTCATGGCCCAGCTACATTATAAGAACAAGTGATCTAGAGTTTTAACCTGACTGTTGTAGAAGAGACATAAATTAGAGCTTACCTCCACCCTTCTATTCTGCAACATACTCTTGTCGGAACCGAGTCATGCATAGCTGCCCATATGAGAAACAACACCTTAGGAGGCACAAACGTGCTTTTCACTATATTCAAACAATCCCCATCCATGTCTGAATTAGTTAGATTTCTATATAATCCTTTTGTTGTGCACACACCTTCAATCTCATCCTATTCCCCATGCATCAAAGTCACATTTCTTAGATCATGTTTGATTTCCAACAAGTTAATGCGTTCTGCTGGATCAGTTCTCTTGAAAACTCCAAAATCCTACGAATACTTCTCATATTTGCCACAATTTTAAATTCTTGCATGTTGATTCTATATAACCTTAGATATTTATCTTTAAGAAATCTTTTCTCCTTCCACCAGTCATGCCAAAAACGAACACTCCTCCCATTCTTCACCTTATACTAACTAAACTCATAAAAATCTTGATTAGCTTTAGGGATGTCAAACCACATACTTTTTCCAATATTTTCCTTAGACTGTATAGGAACCAAACAGACTTCATCGTAGTTAGTTTTTCACTCAAAATTCTCCTCCACCATGCTGTTTTTTTTTCATTATAGTATCTTCCATGTCACTTCGTCAATAATAATCTGTTTATACGTCTTAAGCTTCTAATACCCAAGCCCCCTTTTCGCCCAGGCTTGCAAGTCTTTTTCCAAGACATCCAACTCATATTATTTTTATCATCCCCCCCTCCCCATAAAAACCTTCTCATGATACTATTTAGTTTTTCTCTACCGCCACTGGAATATAATAAATCGATAAGAAATAAACGACAAAACTTATCAATTAAAAATCAGATTGGATGTCTACGGTTCTTTGCCAAAGATGGAAGCTAACTTATTGTGGACTACATGGAAGATTAGAAACAACATATATTCAACGATGACAAGCTTAAATTTCATGCTATGATCAAGGAGGCTCTCTACTGGTACAATACGAAGGTTGGAGTTTCTTAAGCGTCAATGATCCCTACGGAGCAACACATGTTGGATTCTCATTCTTCAATCTGGAGACATCCTCCTATTCACAAATAGTTAATTTTGATGGAGTTAGAAGTCCAATCCCGTGCTGCTATTGACAGACCATAACTCTGGATTTCAAGGATGTCAAACTAGAGAGTTGGATTTTGTAACTCCTGTAGAAGTTAAATCGTACGGTGTTCTTGTTGGAATTGATATTGTTATCAGCAGAGGGTTCTTAAACATCATTCTTGAAGGCGATTCTCTCATTGTGATTACCTCCCTCAGGTTCAAGAATTCTACTATCTCCCGGCGCATAAAAGATACTATCTCCAGAATTCGTGACAGCTTGAGCTACTTCAACTATATTGAATTCAGTTTTATCAAAAAAAGATGCCAACTCAATGCCCCATTCTTTAGCAACATATGTTGTCTCCAACCATTCGTCGGATCAGTGGATTAGAACCCCTCCTCCTTATATCTTTTGTCGTTTAGACGAACTGTTTCTGTTCGAGTAATTTTTTTTTGTTTCTTATTTTTCCATTCCTAAATTTTTTTTATTAGTACAAAGAAAATATTAATTTATTTTTCCAACCGGTTAGAGCAACTCCCACGAGACGCTCAAATTTTAGTCAGTTATCCGTCCATATGGATGGGCTAACGTGATTTTTCATAATGGTTAATAGGCAAATTAAACTAGCGGACCCACATAATTGTATAAACAATATTTTTTTTAACTAGCGGGACTCGTTTTATATTAAAAAATATTTTTATAACATCAAATGAGACCCCCTTTTATATGAAAAAAAAATCAAATGGAACCATTTTATTATATTTTTTTAATTAAAAGAAAAATATTTTTTAACTTTCTAGATATTTTTTTTGAGTTTTAAAATATGTATATGGTCTGAAATTGAAACGACCGACTCAAGATGATTCGGGCTCCGCTCAACTTTGGATGGTCGTACCAATTTTATTCGGTCATTTCAGGTTAAGTCGATCAACTCTACGTGAATGGCGATGGACAAACTCTCCTATTTGGACAAATCTACTAATAATTATTTTCCCATTCCATCGGAGTTCCTCTTACACTCGTGATAATTTTACATCACATAACATTTTAACGAATCCATTAAAGATTTAAAATTCATCAAGATAACTATTTTATTTTAGGTTAAATGGCAAGAGAAAAACCATTAACAGTATAAGGGCATTTCCGTAACACCGACACACACATAAACACTTTTGGAGATTTCTGAAAAGAAAAATTCTCAACATTATCCAAATCCAAAACCGGGTTCCAAAGCAAACTAGCATACATATTACATAGTCAATATTTAACATATTTACTAACATATTTCCTCTCTATCTCTATCCTTTTTTTTTGTTTTAAAAAAACATCCCATCACTATTAATTACACATAGGACATAACACATACTAGTAGCACATAACTTAGCTTCTCTCTTTCTCTCTGCTCTCAAACCAAAACTTCTTTCTCTTCTGTAAAAATACTTCTTCTTCTTCCCATTCTTTTTTCTCTCCAACCGTTTCGCATTACTCTCTTAATAATTCCCACCCACATAATCTTCTTATATAACCCATCTTTATTTACTAATTATCATCTTCTCTGATATTCTTTCTTTTTTGATCCCAGATTCTTCTTCTCCTCTTCTCTGTTTACGTACAGGCTATACATATATGATATATCTGTCTATTCGTTCATTGTTTACATTTTTGAAATCTCGGGGATGTCTTGCTTTCAACGAACAACAACCCATTCTTAATTGATTGATTGAAGGGATAATACAAGTTTGATACAGCCAGCTGGTAAGTTTATCTCATTTTTTCAAGTTTTTAATGTTATTAAAGATTCAAACTTTAATGGAGTTTTTATCTTTTTAAGTCTGTCTTTATGATTTCCGTTTAAGATAATTGATATAATAAATTAAACTTAAAAATAAATTTATTTATTTCTGTTTAAATGTTTAGTAGTACGAAATAGAAGGATCTTATCTTGAATAGAAATCAAAGATGCTGAAATTTGTTTCCTTTCTTGAAATTCTACCTAATTTCTTTTATTAGCTAAACAAGATAACAAGCAATCTTAACCAAAAATAAGGATTCCTCTTCAGGAATTTGTATGTTTTGCATATGGAGTTGATTTGATCCTATTAAGAGAAATTTGAATGGAATAATGATTACTTGTTTGATTAGTACTCTCTAGACAAATAGAAGAAAACAAACAAAGAGTTAGAATTTTGGAATGAAAATCTCGTTTTGAATCAAACAAAACTTAATGGATATGCTTTTTATATACTACTAGTAGCTTTTTTTTTTTTAAAGAAAAACTTTACTTATGGAATCATTTCTTGTTTAAGTTTTTTATGTAAATTTAGATGATTTAAGAGTTTATTGGATAAGCACTTCACCTACCAATATGATATAGTGCTTCTGTTATATCAGAAGCTTGTATGTTGATTGTGATTGGTGTAGATCGTTAATTAGGATCATTTGGTGGTGTTTGACTACTAAAAGAGATTAAATCATGTAGATTGCGAGGTTTTGCTGCATGGTGCTTTAGATATGCACGAGCGTTGTTCGATGAGAATTCAGGGTTTGTAATAAAGTATCAAACTTCTAGTCATTGAGTATTAAGATTGGTAGGTGATATGCCGAGGGAAAAAAAGATTGGTTGGTGATATACTCGTTTTGTGTTAATTTTCGGAAGTCGTAAAATGTTTTCTCAGATCTTCGTAAGTGTGATCATCCTTGAAGTTTTTCTTTCCTCTACTTTTGTTTACGTCCAACGTACCTCTTTGAATAGTGATTCTCACCAGTTTACAAACTGTTTAGTTAACACTTCAGATGGTTCATGTCTTAATATCTCTGATGCATTACATAGTCACTTCAGATTCTAGTTTTGTGGTTGGTATTTAATAGCTTGGGTATATTTTGCAGAATCTTACTTCTTTGAAGCGACTGATCAAACAACTACTGTCAGGGAACCGAGCATTGGAATATATTTGATTCCAACTTGAGTGACTGCTTGATGAGACCAGATTACCGGCAGTTATGTTTTCAAGATCTTGCGCTAACTTTATAGACTTGGTTGCTGAAAACCTAGACGATATACCTCCGACTCCTAAAACCCTTCCCAGAGTGATGACAGCTCCAGGAATTATAAATGAATTGGATGGCGATGGCAGCGCTGATGGGGATTCAGATGTTCATCTGAATGGGAATCGGCCTCGAAAAATTATAGTGGCAAATGCTCTACCGCTGCATGCCCAAGTAGATGCCAAAAATGGTGGATGGTGCTTCAGTGTAGACCAGGATTCACTTCTGGTACAAATGAAAGATGGGTTTTCACCAGACACAGAGGTTATTTATGTTGGCTCCCTGAAGGTTGAGATACCCACGAATGAACAAGATGAAGTTGCTCAAAAGCTGATGAAGGATTTTAATTGTATGCCAACATTTTTACCTCTTGACCTTCAGAAGAAATTTTATCATGGGTTCTGTAAGCAGCAGTTATGGCCTCTTTTCCATTATTCTTTACCTCTTTCTCCAGATCATGGCGATCGTTTTGAGCGGTCGCTTTGGAATGCATATGTCAAAGCAAATAACATATTTGCTGATAAGGTCATGGAAGTTATAAATTCGGACGATGACTATGTCTGGATTCATGATTATCACCTAATGATTCTTCCCACTTTCTTGAGGAGACGGTTATACCGTGCCAAGCTTGGGTTCTTCCTTCACAGCCCATTCCCCTCGTCAGAAATCTATAGAAGCCTGCCAGTTAGAGATGAAATTCTAAGGTCTTTACTTAATTCCGATCTAATTGGTTTTCATACGTTTGACTATGCGCGGCACTTCCTTGCTTGCTGCAGTAGGATGCTTGGGATCGATTATGAATGTAAGCGAGGGTATATTGGACTTGAGTACTTTGGTCGCACAGTAAACATCAAAATTTTGCCTGTAGGTGTCCATATGGGTCGCCTTCAATCTGTATTGAATCTACCTTCTGCATCCACGAAAGTCAGACAGATTCAAGAACAGTTCAAGGGGAAAAAATTGATTGTGGGAGTCGATGACATGGACATATTTAAAGGCATTAGTCTGAAGTTTCTAGCTGTGGAGCAGCTTTTGCAGCGGAATTCTGATTTACGAGGAAAAGTAGTTCTGGTCCAAATTGTAAACCCCGCGAGGAGTACAGGAAAAGATGTCCGAGAAGCAAAGAGAGAAACCTATTCAACTGCCAAAAGAATCAATGACACTTATGGGTTTCCAGGCTATGATCCCGTGGTTCTGATTGATCATGGTGTGCCTCTATATGAAAAGATAGCGTATTATGCTGTGTCTGAATGTTGCATAGTAAATGCTGTGAGGGATGGGATGAACTTAGTCCCATACAAATATGTTGTGTGTAGACAGGGAACTCCTGAGTTGGATGAAGCTATGGGTATGAAGGAAGGTTCACCTCGTACAAGCATGCTTGTCGTTTCTGAGTTCATAGGCTGCTCGCCATCTCTAAGTGGGGCAATCAGGGTTAACCCATGGGACATTGATGCTGTTGCTGATGCTTTGAATGTGGCAGTTACTATTCCTGATGCTGAGAAGCAAATGCGGCATGAGAAGCATTATAAGTACGTTAGCTCACACGATGTGGCTTACTGGGCCCGCAGCTTTGTGCAGGACTTGGAGAGAGCTTGCCGAGATCACTACAGTAAAAGGTGTTGGGGCATCGGTTTTGGTTTAGGTTTTAAAGTTGTTTCTCTGTCACCAAATTTTAGGAAGTTATCCATCGACTTGGTTTCTTCAGCTTACAAGAGAACTAATAGAAGGGCAATATTTCTGGATTATGATGGTACCATTGTCCCCCAAGCTTCGATGATTAAATCTCCCAGCCCTGAAGTTATCTCTGTTCTAAACAACCTTTGCAGTGACCCGAAGAATACCGTCTTTATTGTTAGCGGCAGAGAAAAGAGTTCTCTAAGTGAATGGTTTTCCCCATGTGATATGCTGGGACTAGCAGCTGAGCATGGATACTTTATAAGGTGTCTATATATTTTATAATATGCTTAGTTTTTGTTATTACATGACTTGATGTGCTTGATATTTGAATGATTTAGGAGATATAAATTTGCTTTACTTGTTGCAGATGGAATAAGAGTTCAGAGTGGGTATCTAGTACATTGCTTGCCGACGTTGATTGGAAAAGGATGGCAGAGCCTGTGATGCAATTGTATACAGAGAGGACAGATGGGTCCTTTATAGAATCCAAAGAAAGTGCCCTAGTCTGGAACCATCAAGATGCAGACCCTGATTTTGGTACCTGCCAGGCCAAGGAGCTGCTCGATCATTTAGAAAATGTTCTGGCAAATGAACCAGTAGAAGTCAAGAGGGGTCAGCATATTGTTGAAGTTAAACCACAGGTATTTAAACGCTCTCTTATCTCTTGTTTGCATTATCCATACTTTTGCATTAGATTGGGAGCTGAGAAAGTTTTGTTAATATGCCTGCAGGGAGTAAGTAAAGGTTTGGTTGTAGAAAAGCTTTTCTCAAGCATGGTCAGTAATGGGAATCCACCAGATTACATCATGTGCATTGGAGATGACAGATCTGATGAAGATATGTTCGAGAGTATAATGAGTGCATCCTGCAGTCCACTTCTACCAGCGGTTCCAGAAATTTTTGCATGCACAGTGGGACAAAAGCCAAGCAAGGCTAAATATTTTCTGGATGATAATGTCGATGTTGTGAAAATGCTTGATGGACTTGCCACTGCCTCTTCATGTCAAAGGCCTAGAAATAATGGTTCTAATATTCAATTTTCATTTGAAACTATTTCCTAAAACCATGAGGACGTTCCTGTTGTGACGATGACGAAATCGGTAACACGAAGTTTGCAGTGATAGCTAGGAGCAAAAGATTAGTTATTTGCTTTTGGGAATCTCTGCAAGTGTTTAGGAGGATCAAGAATTACAGTTCCAATTTGACGGAGCACCTAATCTTCTGTTGCATTTTGAACTTTCCCTGCTGAAGTTGGTGAGAGATTTTGTTTGTGATGTCCCTCTACTTGGATTTTTTTTTAAGTGTTTCATGGCTTCCCAGGAAAGTTGAAAAGGTGGAAGATGCAGCATCGTAGAAGATGGATTGGTTTCTGAATATAGTGGTGGTATAGTTAATACAGATGGACACTTGAAGTATAGTTATTCAGCAGTTGGAGATGAATTTGATCTTGCGCGTGTTCATGATGGATATATGGTAATACTTAAAACTGATCTCTGTGCACCATTGATTTGTATAGTCGCACTGTTTTTAATACGCACAAAGATCGTTTTCAAGACAACTTTCTAAGTCAGATCGTAGTATCTTTCCTTTTATAACTCGGGAACTTTACAACATACTTAATCCAACCGTGACAGTTTTCCTTTTACAATAGCGTACATCTTACAAGCAAATTATCTGTATCTTGGCATTTTATGAACAGTTAGTTGTATGAAAAATGTCTCTACTTTTCTGTATTGTTACGGCATGATGCAACATATATTAGTCAAGGTTGAACGATTCTTTATCAATTTTTTGGTTCCTCGTAGCTGATCTTTGGTTCAATGATTCTTGTTCTTCCTCATCACTGATGGCATTTTGTAGTTCATCGAATAATGTAGATCTAAATTCTGCCCAACCTTGCCATCTGACATGTTAGTTCACACGACCAAGCAGATTTGGTTAAAGCAATACTAAGAGCAACCGCAGTCACGAGTTGCTAAATTGCTGTGCCATATATTTTTTTTTTTTTTTTTGGCAATTTAGTTTCTGGCGTGGTGGTGCAGTGATTGCTATACTGATCAGTCACGAGTTGCCAAATTGCTAAGCCATATTTTTTCATTGGCAATTTAGTTTCTGGCCTGGTGGTGCAGTGATTGCTAAACTGAAACGAGGTTTAAAGCTACGTGTGAAAATCACATGATATCATTACGTGTGGGAAAAATACGATGGTTTGGTCCAAAATCCCCTGTAAATATACTAATTAATCCTGACCCATTCAACTAGGTACAAATTAATCATTTTTTATGGAAAGTACACAAATAATCTTCCTGGTTTATAATTAGTCCAAATGTTGTCAGTTTAGTCCAAAGTGACTCATGATGATGTCACCAGTTTTAAATAATATAAAATAAATAAATTAAAATCAATTTATCTTTCGGACCTTTTGTCCAAAATTCGCAAATTTTATATATTCGGAAAGCTATTTCCGAGAGCTACAAAAAGAGTACCCATATGACTATATAATTCTCATTTTTTTAAAATCTTAATTTATACTGGTGTACAAACATGTATACATCTACAAAAATCTACAAAAATCCAACTCTGCTGCCATTATTAGATCTCCTTCATTTTCTCTATCATCGTCATCAACAATAATGACCATCAGCAAGATATACCCAAAAGAAAATTTGAATTAAATCATGGACAACTCGATCATGTCAGATCAAAACCAGTTCCGAGCTATGGGTGCAGCTGTCTGCTCAAAAAAGAAAAGAAAAATAGATGTGGGTATCATCACTTTCACGGTTTCACTAGTACTTTTGGGTAAGAAGAGTAAGTGACCAGAGCTAAGAAAGAACAAACCTTGCCTTAACGAATATCTTCAATTGCATCACCAGCGGAAGCGACTTCACCCGTTGGTATATCCCAATCAGGCTCATCCTTATGCATACATAAATCATCAGTTGTAGGAAGCATATCTGCATCCACTGTCAGATTAGTGTCCAGAACAAACAAATTCAAAGAAACTCAAACTTGTTCTTATAACACTTATCTGTTAAACAAAGATAGGCATATTTTTCATTTAGAGTTCACTAAAAGTGATGCTATTTAGAGTTTACTAACAATGATAGGTATGTTTATTTTGAGTTTGGTCAAAGAAAAATAAAATAGGCTTGTTTCTAGGATGATAATGGCAGTGAAATCCACCGTCCCAGTTCCTACAAAATGCTTGTTTCTAAGATGAAATGGCAGTGAAATCCACCTGCACTCATCTTGTTACAGGTGTACCAATATGAACACTTGTATTACAGGTGCACCAATTTGTGCCCTTGTATTTCGGACAAGTTTATCATGTAAAACTCTTCTTCTCTGCCTCACAACACTTTGCTTGTTGACAACATATTTTCAGTAAAAGTGGAAACTAAAATCACAAATATTCATATACAAAGCTGACACAAAAAATCTAACCTCTAAAAATTCACTACCAGCAAGAGCCATTGCACGATGAAAGCCTCATTCAGCTGACTGTTCAAGATCGACCGCGTCCAGATTAAGCCTTCCAACTTTTGCAGAAAGACCTGTGTTATTCACATATCTTGGAGGAATAAATAGCAGTAATTTCCTGTAACTAATAGAAGAGAACAACAAAACTTTAATAACTAGTCTTGTCCGAAACACCTCACAAATGCATCTATCTTGTTCAAAATATTTCACATTTAACGAACTTCTAAAGTACATACATGTATTTACCTCCATAAAACCCTAATACTAACTAGAAACTAACACATACATAAGCTTATGCGATATATGTCCACCATCTTGTGACTTTTGTCACATGTGCACAACAATGTACACCCATATTAAAAAGTGCACAACAATGTACACTTGTATTACAGGTGCACTATTATGTACATATGTAATTTCTATCATATGTGTACAACAATGTACACTTATATCGTAAGTGTACTAATATGTAAACATGTGGTTTATGTCATAACAGTCAGTGGCTCATGGCATCACTGATTCGACATCTAAGAAATGAAAAAATACTATTCAGTAAAATTTGTTTAAGAGTGCTAGTGCGGACTATTATGCACACATGCAATTTCTGTCACATGTGTACAACAATGTACACCTATATCATAGGCGTACAAATATGTACACATCAAATTTCTGTCATAAGAAAAGACGGGAAAACATCAAATGAACTAGCGTGAGAGTTACCAGATACCAGAAGTGCAATAAACAAGGGCAAAGATCATGTCGCCAAAGGACTGAGCAATACGTTAATAACAACAGTTTGACACTTGGTTTTGGCGACAACAACACCAAATAAAGAAATAAAAAAGTAGCTGCTCTGTGAATATAGAAAGAAGAATGGCTTGTAGAAGCTCAGTGATAGAATGGCTTATAGAAGCTCAATGATGTAATGCCTCTAGTACGTCTTTGCATGTATTCGAAACCTGTCATTTGATTCATGGTAATATATGGTGTATGCACATTAAAATTACTTCTTAATCATGGTATTTCTTCTCACCATTCTCATGAAGGCAGTGTGCAAATGCAATCAGGAATGAGTGGCATGGTCAGTGAAAAGCACTGACATGCAATCTGATAGACGCATTTATGTGTCTATTTTGATCCCAATTGTATATGTTGTTAGTGCTCGATTTTGTGCTTATTTGGTTATTTTATGTCTTTGTAGGTGTTTTTGGAGAAATACACTTGTGCGGAGAAATTTGGCTCGAAAAGTTGATAAAAGCACCCGGAGGAACCTGCTATACAGACCCTCGAGTTTGGATAAGGGGCACCCAGTTACTAAGGGGCACCCTATGGCTATCTGCACCCCATTGCTGGGATAGGGGGCATAACTTCTTCCACACGTTTAAACTGATTTTTTGGCGGGAAGAAAGTTGAGTTTTGTGCTTAATTCTCTGCAACTAATTTTCACGAGTATTTCTCGGAGATTATCATGGGTTAGGATTCGTATAAGCCTGTTACAACAAATCAGAGTTGGTAAGGAAGTTGGTTACGTTTAAAAAGGCAGATTTCATCGTGTACTCGGTAAACAGGGCAGAGAAGTGTTCTCGGATATTTTTGTTGTTAAATTTAGAAGTTCCATGAGGATTTAGGCGAGATATTTCCTCTATTAGATTTTATTTCATATCTGGAAAGATTTTGGACAACTCAGCAGCCGTGTAAGTGAAGAAAACCGAGTTTGGCACAACAGAGAAGGCGATCTATTTCCGGCAGTAACTTGAGGAGTGAGCGAAGATATATTCCCTATTGATCTAATCCTATCTTTGGAAAGAGTTTTGACCATCTCGGATTCTACAAAAAATGCGTGAACAGGATTGGGAGAAAAAATAATCGTTACTTGGCAGAAAATAAAATAAAGATACTCCGTAACTTTTGGTGAAAGGCAGGAGAGATTTTATCGAGTATTTTTGGTCCTGTTTCCTATATATAGGTTGAGAAGGAGTCATAACAGAGTAGTCGAGAGTGAGGGGTAGAATAGAGGAAGAGAACCAAGCTGCAGGTGGAGTTAAGGAAACAGTAGGTGTAGAAGAAGGAAAGGAGTTGCAGACGACACTGCAGAAGTGTCGTTCTGCAAACCCTAATCTGAAGAAAATTAAGCTGCACAGAACAGTCACAATCAGGGTCTTATAATCAACAGTTCTGTAATAGTCCATTAGCCACGCATATTTTCAGTTAGCAACACCTCTTGTAACAGTGGATTCTGTAGCGCCAATACATCGTTGCAGATTCGCTGAGTTATATAATTTCTCCAATAAAAACACCTTTTGAGCCATGATTTATTATTTTGAACCTGTTTTTGATATGAGGAGCTAAACCCCAACACTGGGACGATGGAGGAAGCCATATTTCATGCATGTGGTAATTCTATTTATTTCTTGTATGACTTCTTGCACTTGATTTAATTGTTTTATGATTTTCACTAATTAGTTGTGATTTCGTTTGATGAGTATGCTTAGTTTTAGTACTTCTGATGCGTCATGCTTGTGATTTACAATTAATCTTTTAAAAATCTACCTTGGCAAGGACATAGAGTCAATATTTTATTATTGTTCGAGGTATAATTGTCTGGAATTGATAGTTGAACCACATAAATATGAGAATTGGTGGAATCTTGAGTCTTAGTACCTCTCGATATTTGTGACAACCTTGTGTATATATTTTCTTTATTTTTATTATTTTCTTTATTATTAAGTCTGAAATCGAGTCTACACAAGTCCGAGTTGAACGAACTTTATTTACCACTATAAAACCACATCACAATCACATCGTCTTCCAAAAAGAATGAGAGAAAAGAAACCAAGGCATCAACTTCTACACTACAAGAGTAGCGTGGAACCACTGCAAAATAACCTAATATAATAGTTATGAACACCATCACCCCAATACCCGCGCCATCTTAACCATGAACCTGTCTGAAGGCAATGCTTTTGGCGTCTGGTCTGCGAGTCTTCTTGCCGTTCCTCTTTCTGCATAACACAATTACCATTTGTAAAGACAAAGTCAAAATTAAGGATTTACAAACAATGAACATAAAACAAGCAGTTCTTACCTCCCCAGGTGGGTCTTAATAGCTCGCAGAAATGAGGAAACATGGTGGATAATAATTTGATCAATAGAAAAAGCTATTATTTTCATTAAACTATCTACTTTTAACGTCAATGGAAGGTACATATGTTTAGCTAATCAACTGACGATTGCTTAGTTAATACACCATCTAGGATACCTCTAAAGTACCAAGCCAGAGTCAAGTGCATGTACCACTTGCTTTTCCTATAAATAAAAGATATAACCCGTACATCGAAAGACATACCAGTTGTCAAGTGCATGTCTCCCATCAGTTTGAATGTTTTGCACCAATAAGTTCACCTGCAAAGAAGAAAATTTTTGTTAGTATTCAATCAAAATGGAGATTAAAAACCACTCATAAATCCATTTCACTCGGTACTTGCTCAAAAATCCATTTCACTCTGACATTCCATAGAAATATATATATTCAGATGACATCAAATTTGAAAGTAGATAAAATTGAAATTTGTTTGATGGGTAATAGAGACTAAAATGCATCGATCTCGAATCTGAAGTCCAATTTTAGATCATAATCAAAGATTGGCAGCTAGGTTAAGTTTTTGGAGATGATTTCCAAGAAATTTTGTTAAATTGTTGTCAAAATTTACCAAAATTTTATCCCAAAACAACAATTAGAATGAGTTGATTATAGATCTAACCTTTAATGATAAATCAGATCCGAAGTTCTAACTGAAATCCAAGTAATTTGTTTTTTGAAACCATAATTTTTTTTCTTAAATCAATTTCTACATTAATAAATTAACATTTTCATCAAATTAAATAACAAGAATAGACTGAACTTATCTTTCACGTCGCTTTGATTGACGAAATCTTCGAATTAATTTGCATCTCATAAACTTTCCCCCTCAAAATAATCTTCAAGGAAAGGTACAAATGATGACGATTTAGGTTATTTAAGTGGAATCGAATTGAAAAGGTTCTTAGATTTATGTTTGAACATTGAATTTTCATACCGTTGTCGTCGAGAAGATTAGGTTATAGGTTTTTTCTTCTTCTAAGAGTTGTTTCGACAATGGAAATGTAGAAAAAAAAACTGAATGAACCATGAACTTCATACCTTACAGATTGATTACGATAGGTATTTTTGTCGTCGGAAAAAAGCATTTTGGACTGAATCGTTCGTAAACGGATTAACTCGTCCCAAATTTTTTGTATTTGGATCTCCTAGTACTAGGCTTAAGAGTGGAGGACTAACCCGTATAAAGCCCAACATATTTGGGATTAAACGTCAATTTCTACTTACGTGTTTCATTACAAACGTTATTGGAAAAATTAGGCTAAGGCCCAACCCATGGATAGCCCATAATATGAGGCCCTTAATTAAAAGAAGTTTAAATTTAGGCTCCGAATTATTAAAAGACCTTAATACCCTTATGCATATTGTCAAGTCCATAATTAAATAAAATTTAAATCTAGGCCCAAAATTATTAAAGTATAGTGCGAATGTGTAAACAGAAGTTATACATGCATATGACATGTGTATCCAGAAGTTACACATCCATATAACATGTGTAATGCAAAGTTACACTTGTATATATATGTGTGGACTCACATATGCGTATGGCAAGAAACGGTTACACATGTGTACCCAGAAGTTATACATGTGTATGGCATGTGTATCTAAAAGTTACACATCCATATGCATGTGTAAATTTACATATAAGGAAAATACATGTATTACTTTAATTTTCATTTACTATAATTCGTCTATTTATCAATTAGATCAATCTGCACAAAGGTTTAGAAGGCAACAACAAATACCCTGAAGCATACCAATTTTTTTTCAAAAATAACCAAATAATTAACATACTTCTTCGCCAATGCGCTCCCTGCTAATCTTATATACAATAGCAGCTCTGACCTCATCACTTGCATCAACTTCCGTTAACTCTTCATCACGTAAAAAACCGAACCTTGCACTTGAAAGACACAAGATTATCAACATATAGGTTATGTCGCCTAAGTCTCTCCTGAAATAACACATATACATGATCAAATAGGATGGAAAAAATAGTACAGTTAACAGTATTACTGTAGAATGTTTCAGTTAGCAACTAGTTCAGGCTATATGCAAACAAGTAAACTGAGCTTTACATCATTTCGGGTTTATCAGTAGTATGGCTCGTGTACCTGGCACGTACAATTTACAGTGTAATCTTATTAGACTATGCGTCTTATTGTACAATTTACAGAGTCATCCAATCTTCCTAGTGTAACAGATAGTTACACATGCATTTTCCTGGTGTAACTAAGAGTTAGACATGCATTTTTCTAGTGTAACTAAAAGTTACACATGCATTTTCCTAGTGTAACTAAAAGTTACATATGCTCATATACAAATCACCTCTGAGACATGAATACCAGATACTTCAGTTGTAGAAGGATAAGGAAATACCTATACAGATATAAGCGAAGACTCACAAACATCAAATAAAACATACAACTACATGCCAGTAAGCAAATTTAATTTTAAAGCAAGGATAGAACAAGATAACTTCACAAAGTTGAACTTTGACGTGTTAGGTTTGAGGTAAAAATATAATCATCTTAGTATGCTGGAAAAGTGAAGGAATTACCGGGTCATATATGAGAAGTTTATTCAGTAAATCAATCTAGAATCAGACATGATTGGGGATCCAGTGAAAGATGTGGCTGGAAATTTCTTACGCAGTAGGTTAACCCATAGGTCATAGGTTACTAACAACATGAAATATTTATCGCCAAACTGAAATAGTGCCACCAAGGCAAACCCAATGCATAAGTACTAGTACCAAATTTTGGCATGGACACCAACATATCCATCTTCAAGTGCAAAGGTCATTTGCTAAAGGAATTAAGCTTCTGAGGAGGTAAGGGATTCAGATCCTAGCTCACAAATCATCTGGGACAAGTAAAAATGCAAAATATCAGCATATCTTCCACTAGAAAATTTCGTCAAAATCAAAGCATCTAGTAAATAATCGATTACAGTTTCCAATTCAACCAAAATCCCCAAAATTTTAAAAAAAGAGAACAGTTTTCTAGCAACAAAAACCTCATCTGAATGTCGTTTCCACATGAGATCGAAAATTAAAAGTGGATGAAATTCGATTCAAATCAAACCTATGGGTAATAGAAATGATGAGTCGTTGATATCAAATTTTATACCAGCATCAATTAATTTACCGACAGAAAATCTCAAGTGAAGCAAGGTACAGATGAAAAAGAGGATACTTGATTTTCGCTTAAGAGAAGAATCATCTAAGGAAGGCAGATATACATCCCTAAATACATGTGTAATCAACAAATACACATCAAAGATGCAAGTGTAACCAGCAAATACACATCCTAGAAGTATGTGTAACTAGCAGATACACATCCTAGAAGTATGTGTAACTAGTAGATACACATGCTTATAGCAGAACAATTTCATCAAAAATGGGGTCCTATCAACACAAGGTTCCAGAATTTTTATATAACTCTACAGCAATTAACATATAGTGACATAAAGAGGAAAAATACATTACCTGCATGAACTCAGGACACATGAAGGAAAGATCTCCAAATAGCCCACCTTCAAGAGTCCCCTCCACAATTGAAACAACCACCAAAATTAAGCAGAGAACAATGAACCTTGCAAGCCCCCCACCTCCAGATGTTGCTAGGTCCAACTATGACGCCAACAGAAAAACAAAGAAAGATATGAATCTAAAGCTGAAATTTCCATGAATGTGCAAAAGAAGCGATGAAACCGCTTGATAAATCAATAACATAAGGGAAGAGGTGATAACTTACAATGATAATTGCAGCGTTACTCATAAAGAGAAGTAAAATGCCAGATATAATTCATTTTCTTGTGTTCAATGTTGTTACGTAGTATGCTAATATAACAGTAGTTGTTAGAACAACATGAAAATAAACAATGGGGAACACTCTGGCATAATGGTAATCCTACATCAATGAAAGAAAACACTGTAAGTTCAGTAGCAGAAAAAAACATGCTAAAAAGCAGTCAGTCACTTAAAGCATTCAGTCACTTAAACTCAACCTCATCATTCCTGCAATATGAAATTCAATTCAATTATCACTGCAGCTCATCCTGCTGCCTTACTAGCTTGCACCTGAACTTTGTAACTGAAACCTAAGTATATATCTAAACTCACCACCAAGTCCATTCTGCAGCTTCAATTGCAACCATCATCTGATTCACTGCCTGAAATTCAGCATAGTCAACCACAAACATCTCAATCTTCTCTTCTCTGCAGCCACCAAACTGTAACAATTCTCCATGGCTTCTACTCAACACCAAATCCAAGATCAAAACCCTAGTGCCATTCCATCCATCCTTGCTTTGTTCTTCAATGCATCTCCAAACCCATTATAAATCTAGTAATATCAGTAACGACATCATCTTCTTTTCTTGATTTCAAAATCAATAACAACATCAGTAAACATCCACTCCAAACAGATTCAAACTGAATTACTACCTATCCAAGCATCACCGGTATATGACTAATTAAAAAACTTCTCATTAACAGCAGCAGATAAATCGAAACTAGATATAGGTACATACAACAATTTTAACGAAGAACAGATCCGAGAATTTTGTACAAATTTTTTCAAAAAATTTACATTAAAACAACCAAAGTAAACAAATGATTGTAAATCTAAGCTCTGATTTCGATTCAGATAAGTTAATTAAGAAGCATCTAAAGATTTAGGTTTTTAAAACCCTAATATAATTTTCTGGAAAAAAATCTGACTTAAATCTACTAAAAATTCTCAATCGAAGCATCATTACAAAGAGAGGAGGATACTTACCTGTATACTTAGCTTGTTGAGGAATTCGTGTTGAAGCTGCAGATCAGTTATTGAAATATGTTTCTCGGATTAGTGTTTTCAACTGCAACTGATGCTCCTCCTTCTCTTGGTGGTGGATTTATGATCTCTATCGTCTTCATCGATTACAATACTTGTTCAAACTCTTGGATTTTTCCAGTTTCAGAGAACAAACCAAGAACAAGAGGTTACAACAACAACATCGAAGTCATACAATGAAAACTAGATCAAATGTCGAAACTAATCGATTCAAACCTAAATTTAATCAAACTGAAAAACACGAAATTAATCGATTACATTTTTTAATCGATTGTCTCTGCTCAAAATTAATGTAGAACCCTAAAATGTGTTTGTGAAAGAACTGGAGAGAAAAATAATCAGAAATGAAAAGCTCTCGAGAGTGAAAGAGAATGAAGAAGAGAGAGAAAGAGAATAAAGAAATGAAATATCTTATGATATTACTCTTGTTTAAAAAGAAAATGGCATTCTTGTGTTTGAGGGTGAAAAACATTTCTGCTGGTTTCGGTAATTTCGTGTGATGTGGGTGAGAAACAAGTCTAAACCCTAAACAATGTACTACAAGGGAGTAATTTAGGTTCGAGAGATCAATCTGTACAAGTCTGGCCTAAACAAGGAAATGGTCGTTCTAGACTTGCTTCGGTCACAAAATGTAGGAGAAGGGTTGGTTTTGGGGAAGGAAGCAAAGAGAGTGTTGAGACCAGAATAGTTGATTCTGGAAGAGTAGTTATTTTGACTTGTATCAGAAAGCGTAAGCAAACATATGGGAAAGATAACAGGTGATTTCTGAGTGTTGTATGCTCCTGACCAAAAACTTGTTTTTGGTGGAAATAGGTAATCCCTATTTATACAAGTCGAAGTGAAACGTACTCTGGTCTCATTAAGAAATGGAAAACGGGTGAGTAAGTAGGAGGAGGTGGTAACCGGTAACGTCTGGAATTGATGTTCCATAAAAGAAAGTGTTTCACCATTACTCCCTGTATTTACTAACCGCCTCATCCTTATGACACTTTATTATAACGGGTGTAGTGTACGCCGCACGCTGTAAACCACCAAACCCATAACCAATGAGCATCCCTCAGTTTGTGACGTGCGTTGATGTCTCGAGTGTTTTCGTGGAAAACATGTAGCACACTGTTGTTGTCTGGCAAGTTGAGCTTGGGAGACTTGCCGGCTCGGTGGTGACCTTCGACGGTCGAGATTTTGCATCTTAAGAGGAAAGATAGCCGTTGATTATTGCAACCCTTCGTTTGGTAGCAAGTGGCATGAAAGCATGATCAGTATGACTTTAATATGGCCTAGTTTAGGCGCGGCCAAAAGTTAGGGTTTTGGCTTTGTTTAGGAGCGACCAAACTAGGCCAAAGGTTGCCATGCGTTAGCTGGTAACCTTGGACTGCTAAGATCTGCACCTTAGATGAAAAAGTGGTCGTTTATTGTTACAGACCTTCGTTTTGGTAGCCACATAGGGAAGGACGGTATGGCATGGCCAAAACTAGGGTTTTGGGCCAAAGGTTACCATGCGTTGTTTGGAAACCTTGGACGGCTAAGATTCACATCTAGGATGGAAGGGTGGTCGTTGATCGTCGCACACCTTCATTTTGGTAGCCGCATAGGGAAGGCCATCATGGTATGGCGCGGCAAGGTGGTTGGCATGCTATTGGCACATGTGGCATGGCATGCCTTGGCGCGGTTTGGCGTGGCCAAAACTAGAATTTTGGGCCAAAGTTTACCATGCGTGGTTTGGCGACCTTGGACGGCTAGGATTTGCATCTAGGATGGAAGGGTGGTCGTTGATCGTCGCACGCCTTCGTTTTGGTAGACGTGTAGGGAAGGCCGGCATGGTATGGCGCGGCAAGGTATTAGCATGCCATTGACACATGTGACATGGCATGACTTGGCGCGGTTTGGCGTGGCCAAAACTAGGATTATGGGCCAAAGGTTACCATGCGTTGTTTGGCGACCTTGGACGGCTAGGATTTGCATCTAGGATGTAAGGGTGATCGTTGATCGTCGCACGCCTTTGTTTTGGTAGTCGCATAGGGAAGGCCGGCATGGTATAGCGCGGAAAGGTGGTCGGCATGCCATTGGCACATGTGGCATGGCATGCCTTTGCATGGACAAAACTAGAGTTTTAGGCCAAAGGTTACCATGCGTGGTTTGGCGACCTTGAACGGCTAGGATTTGCATCTAGGATGTAAGGGCGGCCGTTGATCGTCACACGCCTTCGTTTTGTTAGCCGCGTAGGGAAGGCCGGCATGGTATGGCGCGACAAGGTGGTTAGCATGCCATTGGCATGCCTTGGCGCGGTTTGGCGTGGCCAAAACTAGGTTTTTGTGCCAAAGGTTACCATGCGTTGTTTGGCGACCTTGGACGGCTAGAATTTGCATCTAGGATGGAAGGGTGGTCTTTGATCGTCGCACGCCTTCGTTTTGGTAGCCGCATAGGGAAGGCCGGCATGGTATGGCGCGGATAGGTTGTTGGCATGCCATTGGCACATGTGGCATGGAATGCCTTGGCGTGGTTTGGCATGACCAAAACTAGAGTTTTGGGCCAAAGGTTACCAAGCGTGGTTTGGCGACCTTGGACGGCTAGGATTTGCATCTAGGATGGAAGGGTGACCGTTGATCGTCGCACGCCTTCGTTTTGGTAGCCTCGTAGGGAAGGACGACATGGTATGGCGCGACAAGGTGGTTAGCATGCCATTGGCACATGTGGAATGGCATGCCTTGGCGCGGTTTGACGTGGCCAAAACTAGGGTTTGGAGCCAAAGGTTACATGCGCTGTTTGGCGACCTTGGACGGATAGGATTTTCATCTAGGATGGAAGGATGGTCGTTGACCGTCGCACGCCTTTGTTTTGGTAGCTACATAGGGAAGGCCGGCATGGTATGGCGCAGCAAGGTGGTTGGCATGCCATTGGCACATGTGGCATGGCATGCCTTGGCGTGGTTTGGCGTGGCCAAAACTAGATTTTTGGGCCAAAGTTTACCATGCGTGGTTTGGCGACCTTGGACGGCTAGGATTTGCATTTAGGATGGAAGGGTAGCCGTTGATCGTCGCACACCTTTGTTTTGATAGCCGCGTAGGGAAGGCCGGCATGGTATGGCGCGGAAGGTGGTTAGCATGCCATTGGCGCGGTTTGGCGTGGCCAAAACTAGGGTTTCGGGCCAAAGGTTACCATGCGTTGTATGGCGACCTTGGACGGCTAGGATTTGCATCTAGGATGGAAGGGTGGCCGTTGATCGTCGCACGCCTTCGTTTTGGTAGACGCATAGGGAAGGCCAGCATGGTGCGGCCAAGGCAAATGGCGCGGATGGCTTGGCATAGTGGGGCCAAGGGTTTGGCACGGACGGCTTGGCATGGTGGGCCCAAGGCAAGGTGCGGTTGGCTTGGCATGATGGGGCCAAGGGTTTGGCATGCCATTGACGCATGGTGCGGCTAGCATGGTTGGGGCCAAGGTAAGGTGCGATTGGCTTGGCATGATGGGGCCAAGGGTTTGGCATGCCATTGGCGCATGGTGCGGCTAGCATGGTTTGCCATTGGCACAGTGGTGCGGGTGGCATGGTTGGCATGCCTTGGCGCGGAGATATGGATGGCATGTTCTTCCATTGGCAAAGTGGTGCGGGTGGCATGGTTGGCATGCCTTGTCACGGTAGCATGAGAATTAGGGTTTGGCCTAGATGATGTCGGTCAATGTTAAGGGTTCTGCCGTGGAACATGACACATAAAAAAAGGGTACCCTGGTAATTCTTACGTAGGCATGATGATCGATTCAATAAATGTGCTAATGGTCATAGTGACGTCATGTCAGATGTGCGGTTTTACGATTTTAACCATAAGCTAAAAAACCACCATCAACATTAAGTCCCCTGCTTAGCTCGGAGCGGGAGCATCGTTGCGAGCTAAGCATAAGATGGTGACAGGCTAAGACAAAAATCGAAACAACAAGTCGTGAAAATATGGTCAGGAAGGTATGACTAACCTTTCTCGAGAGGTAAAGAGAGTTTGTGCTTCCCGTGTTGGCGGCCTTGCATAAGTTGTACTGGTGGTGCAGACCGTGGAGTGGTGAGATGAAAATCGTCGGCTTAGTCTGGCCATGCATCACCTTGGCTGGGTTAGGGAACATCGTGACGCTGGCTTGGCGAGTTTGTTGGTGTTGGCACGACAAGTCATGGCACGACACGATGGTGCAAGGCATGACGCGGTTTGGCGAGGCAAGCATGGCGTGGACGGTGGTGCAAGGCATGACACGATTTGGTGAGGCAAAGCATGCGCAGACGGCTTGGCCCAGTAGTGGCTTGTCTTTGCGGGCATGGTTGTCTCTTTTCCTTACGTGACTCACATAGGAAGTTCTTTCCTTATTCAAAACCCCGCAAGTGTTATGCCCGTAGAAAGGGGGCATTATTCCTTCTCTTCATGTCACCTTGTCGTTTTTTTTTTTCAAGTCTCGGTGCTGGCGGTAGAGAAGTAACAATGCGGGCAAGCATGTCTTAAACATGTACTTCCACGTTTTCTCACCAAACCCTAATTTACCTCACGTGGCCAGGCATTCCCTTATGTTCGCTAGTAGAAAATGGTTTCATTAGAATCTGATATCACGCCTCAATACACGGCTGGTAGGAGGTTGTCCTTTTCGGGACCTCATCGCTCTGCTGGTTATAAGAGATGATCTTGAATCCTTCATTTGCACATGTCGTGCTGAAATCGTGTCTATCCTCTATTCTTTCTCTGGTTTTGTAGCGCATACTGGGATCTTCCAATGACAGACATGTCTCCAATTTTTCGGGGAGAAACTTTGGAATCGACGAAAACCAGTCTTCTTCTCATGGGGAGGTGTTGAATAGAATTGAATCTCTGTTTCGTGAAGCTGGAAAAATCATTCGGGAAATACCTTTGGAGAAAGAAAGGGAAGGCGGCGAAGCATCCCAGTGCGTTGGGAGGATTTGGTGCAACAAAACCTCTTCACGGCCCACTGTTAGGGCGGGATAGTTTGCTTCTCAGTTGAAACGGCGGAAGACCGAGCTTGTGAAACTTTTAGGGTAAAATCAACGTAGATCCCCTGTCCAGGACGGTGTCATAACCCTTGATTCTGATGAATCGGGAAATTCTCCTCGAAAGGTCGCTGAGAAGACTTCCGAGGAAGGTGATGATGTTGCGGTTGATGAAACTGAAACAACTTTCGGAGAAGATGGCGAAACTGTTGTCGGTGGCATTGAAGAAGTTGTGATGGCATATGCTGGGTTGGTTGCCGAGGCGGATGTCAGTAAAAAGACGGATGATGTTGCTGCTGAGACGACTTCCGGGTGGGATGTTGAGGCTGTTATTGCTAATGTGGCTTCCGTATGGAACCTTTGCTGCCCGAAAGATTGTTGAGGGAAAGTGTTTGAAAAATAAAGAAGCTCTGACCGAGGCATTGGAAATTCACACATTAGCTTTCTATGACTAGCTTCTTCTTCTTCTTCATTTTTTCTATTCGTCACTTAGTTGTCCTGATATTTTACACACTTTTTTTTACCTTCCTTGTATTCACGGCGAAGTTAGGGTTTCTTGAATTAGCATCCCGCTTGTGGTTTCTGTCTTCGAATAAAACTTCTCATTTTTTTTTGAATGACCCAAGCCTTTCCTTAGAATGGGTTGGTGTTTCTGGTTGTGATTGGATGGTTAATGGCTTCTCAATGATTTGGGATTTGTTTGGTATATTTTTTTGAGATTTGGAAAACTCATTCGGAAAGAAATGTATGCATTTTAAATAAAAACGAAACCCTAAAGAAGAATACAAACGGTGCATTCATCTTGGGGAAATACAGATATCAAGCGGGAGGAGAAATTGCTGAAGAAATACTAAAGGGAGAGTGCTGGAAGAGGGTAGTACAGCGTTTTAGGGATTGAAAAGCTTGAGCCATCGCGAGTGAACTATCACACCTCCCATCTTGTCTGTGTTGATGAGCTTGCAGTAACCTCCCAAAAGGACGTCTGCCACCAGATATGGCTCGTCTTCTTTTTCCTTGGGTGAATCGGTCCGAACAACTATCTTTACCGTCATCTTCCCAACTGGAAACGAGTTCACTTTGACCACCATATCTCCAATTTGAAACGAGTTCGGGTGTTGTGTAACCGTTTGAATCTTGGTTTCGTCAGTTTCGATGGCAACTTCCAAATTCTTTGCAAATCGTTTGAATGGCCCAGCGCCCCACTCACATCTCTTGACAGCGTCCGCGCCAGTAATCGCGTTGAGTCCCCATGACGGAATAGGGGAAGAAATGACTGGTTGTATAGAAGATCATTCGTCCAAACTTACTTGCGTTTGGAATCTATGAGTTAGCGCCAACTGGTCATCTCCAGGTGTATGGGTTCTATCGGTAACTCGCCGATGCGGTAACAAGTGAGACAGTTTTTTGGAGATTCTTTCGGGTGTTGACATCGGCAGAGGGGATGTTCTCAATTTCGCCTTGTTGTCGAGTACCCACAAGTGCCCAAATATCAGTTCGTAACCAAGTTCTTTGACAATGTGGAACTTGTTATGCGTTATAGCGTCTCCCATCTTGATCTCGAGGTTAATGCAACCGTGCGCGTTCAAGGCTTCCCCTCCCGGGCTTTTAATTATGGATGGGGAATGGGTAGCCTCTTGTTTCGTAAATCCCGCATATTTCAGAATCTTGAAAGTAACAATGTTGAAGTCATAGGCTGTGTCGATTAGCGTGTTGTCGAATTCAATACCTCTTAAATAGGACGTGGACAGCAGTCCCCAGTTGTCCTTTTCGATTCCGCTCGCTGAGAGAGCTTGGGCTCTTGGCGAGGCTTCTGTGGAGGGAAAAAGCCGTTTTACCGACACGACACGATTGAGATCCGTGAAGATATCTTGGCGTTGTACCTTGGAAAGGTAGGGAAATTCGCATACGTGCTGCATCATGGATCGCACAGTCTCGTGCACGGAGTCCCCAGAGACTCCAAAATTCCTCACCGGAAGTGGGTCTCGATGTACTCCCTCGTTTCCTAGTTGAAGTTCCCCTGCTTATATCTTTTCTTTGAAGATATGCTTCAGTCTGTTGCAATCACTGGTTGGGTGGTGAACAAATCTGTGGTAGTGGCAGTATTTAGGGTTTGCCATCTCGACCTCAGTCGGTGGGCGTCTGGGAGATGGTAGTCTGATAACATCATCTTGAATCCATGCTTCTAAGAGATCGATCACCTCCTCAATAGGAAACGGGAAATCCAGGGTATTTCCTTCAGCTTCGTGATGACGCATGGGAGCTTTAACGGCGGCCTTCCGAAGCAGAGTTGCTCGTCGTGCTGGTGCTTCGCGTTTAGGCTGCTGGTCTGCAGCTGGGGCCTTCCCTTTCCTCATTCATTTACTACGCTCACCGAGGAGGGACTAGCATTGTACTGTTTGTTGATGATACGTCTATTCCCGCGAGTTTCGCGTACGTCTTCGGCTCTGGTTGGTCTAGCTCTTTCTAATAATGCTGGTGTTCTCGTTGCTGATCGCCTGGCAGCCTCATGGAGCTCAGAGAATGTATGGAAACGCAGGTTCTCTAGCAAGGCGCGGTAAATGAGAGCCATACCATTGATGCATGAATTCACCAGTTGTTGCTCGGTCACATTTGGGTCATGACAGTCTAGTGCTTGAACCCTGAATCTCTTAACAAAATCATTCGGATGTTCGTTATCCCGTTGGTACATCCTTCCTAGGTCTGAGAAGGTAACTTGTTCAGACACAAAGAAGTACTTCTTGTAAAATGCGGTAACCATGCCACCCCAGTTGAGGATGCTGTTTGGCGCGATGTTGTTGTACCATGTGTACGCTCTTCCGGTAAGCGATTTCGAAAACTCCCTCAGACGAAGAACGTGATTGTATTCATGTTCGCCTAGGGACTCCAAGAAGCGAGAGACATGCTCACGTGCATTTCCGGTGCCATCGTACATGGTGAATTGAGGAGAGCAGTATCCTCTTGGAAGAGGAATTCTTTGTATTTCAGGTGGGTAAGGAGGTTGATGCTGATGCATGTCTATTTCACCATTCTTGATTCGATTCCGGAGAAGTTTTTCCAGATCCTCTCGTGTGACAAAATTGGATGGCTGATTTGTTTCCAATGGGGTTCTGGCACGAATCTCCTCGTCCGTGGAGACGCGTTCCACCGAGGTGCTAGCGTCGTGGATGTTGGAGGCGTTTCTAATCGGATCTTGAAGGCGTGACTCACGAGGCATCCGCTCTGTCAGGGCTTTGAGAAAGACGAGTACTTCTTTCTGTTTTGAAACCATATCTGGGCTCTAGCGAGAACCTCCTGCCGTTCCATCAAATCAGCAATGATGATACAGGGTCGGCTTCCTATGGTTCCTCCGGTTTCTCGTCATGTTGGTGGGGTAGTTGGAGTCTTAGTGGCGGTTGGAGGTGTCATGTTTGATGAAGCGTTAGGAGCGGTAGCGACAGCTCTGGCCCGGGTGACTGGTGACGTAACGCCTGAAGGAGCGCTTTCAGTACTGTCAGGATTAGCAAGTTGCGCAGGGACATTAGAGGCGGCAGCGGCTCTGTCCCTGGTGATCGGCGGTGTTACACCTGAAAGAGTGCTTTCGGTGTTACTGGGGTCAGTAGGTGTCTTAGTGATGCTGTCGGAAGTAGCGTTAACAACAGGAAAAGATTCTGCGTCGGTGTTCTCGGCAGCTGATCCGGATCTGAGTTCCACCATGTTGGATTTGGAAGTGAAAGGTGATATCGGAAATTTGGAAATCGATATTGCAACCGCAAGATTGATATCCCACTGTGGTCACCAATTGTTTGAGGGTGAAAACAGTTTCTGCTGGTTTCGGTAATTTCGTGTGATATGGTTGAGAAACAAGTCTAAACCCTAAACAATGTACTGCAAGGGAGTATTTTAGGTTCGAGAGATCAATATGTACAAGTACGGCCTAAACCAAGAAATGGCCGTTCCATACTTGCTTCGGTCACAAAATGGAGGAGAAGGGTTGGTTTTGGGGAGGGAAGCAAAGAGAGTGTTGATACCAGAGTAGTTGATTCTGGAAGAGTAGTTATTTTGACTTGTATCAGAAAGCGTAAGCTAACAGATGGGAAAGCTAACAGGTGATTTCTGAGTGTTGTATGCTCCTGACCAAAAACTTGTTTTTGGTGAAAATAGGTAATGCCTATTTATACAAGTCGAAGTGAAACGTACTCTGGTCTCATTAAGAAATGGAAAATGGGTGAGTAAATGGGAGGAGGTGGTAACCGATAACGTCTAGAATTGATGTTCCATAAAAGAAAGCGTTTCACCATTACTCCCTGTATTTACTAACCGCCCCATCCTTATGACACTTTCTTATAATGGGCGTAGTGTACGCCGCACGCTGTAAACCGCCAAATCAATACCCAATAAGCATCCTTCAGTGATGCGTTGATGTCTCGAGTGTTTTCGTGGAAAACATGTAGCACGCTGTTGTTGTCTGGAAAGTTGAGCTTGGGAGACTTGCCGGCTCGGTGGTGACCTTCGACGGTCGAGATTTTGCATCTTAAGAGGAAAGGTAGCCGTTGATTATTGCAACCCTTCGTTTGGTAGCAAGTGGCATGAAAGCATGATCAGTATGGCTTTTATATGGCCTAGTTTAGGCGCGGCCAAAAGTTAGGGTTTTGGCTTTGTTTAGGAGCGACCAAACTAGGCCAAAGGTTGCCATGCGTTAGCTGGTAACCTTGGACGGCTAAGATCTGCACCTTAGATGAAAAAGTGGCCGTTGATTGTTGCAGGCCTTCGTTTTGGTAGCCGCATGGGGAAGGCCGGTATGGCATGGCCAAAACTAGGGTTTTGGGCCAAAGGTTACCATGCGTTGTTTAGCAACCTTGGACGGCTAGGATTAGCATTTAGGATGGAAGGGTGGCCGTTGATCGTCGCACGCTTTCGTTTTGGTAGCCGCATAGGGAAGGCCAGCATGGTATGGCGCGACAAGGTGGTTGGCATGCCATTGGCACATGTGGCATGGCATGCCTTGGCGCGGTTTGGCGTAGCCAAAACTAGAGTTTTGGGCCAAAGGTTACCATGCGTTGTTTGGCGACCTTGGACAACTAGGATTTACATCTAGGACGGAAGGGTGGCCATTGATCTTCGCACGCCTTCGTGTTGGTAGTCGCGTAGGGAAGGCCGGCATGGTATGACGCGGAAAGGTGGTTAGCATGCCATTGGCACATGTGGCATGGCATTCCATGGCGCGGTTTATGGTGGCCAAAACTCGGGTTTTGGGCCAAAGGTTACCATGCGCTGTTTGGCGACCTTGGACGGCTAGGAT